>NW_025225108.1:103204-111228 GCF_018294505.1 Triticum aestivum | reverse complement strand
AGAGACGCGAGCCTAGAACACTAACAAAATCACGGCGCGGCACGTAAACAAGGGAAAAGCACACTCTGGAATTTTTTTTTTCGATCTTTTTTTTTTGCGCTCTTTTTTTTTGCGCTGCTTTTTGTTTGCGAAAAATCACTATAATGGCGAGTGTCTCAAAACTCTTCTTAGCTCAAACTCACAGGATGGGCACGAAATTTTTTTGACCAATTTTTTTTTTTTTTACTGCCCGGACCCAAAAACTCGAAACGGGTCAAAAAAAACTTCCTATAATGGCACCTGTCTCAAAACACTCAGAAACACCTAAAAATAGGATAGCCAGAAATTTTTACGAAAAATGCGTTTTCGAAAAATTTTGGGCCTAAACGGAGCGTGGCTACCCGACTCCGGCAAGGAAACACGAATCGGAATCTAGATGGATCCCGAAAACAAACCTAAAAGCAAAGAACTCGGATTGGTGGTGGATATATGGTGGTGGTATATGGCAGCGGTGGTGGTAGCGGTGGTAGTATATGGATATGGATCGGTGGTGGTATATGGACACGGATTGGTGGTGGTATATGGATACGGATTCGGTGCGGTGGTGGTAGATGGCAGGGGCGATGATGATGGTGCGGCGGCGGCGTGACAACTTATGACCAGAACTCGAAACTCTAAAAGACTAGACTCTAAGACCAGCAACTAGACACGACGATGCAACCGCAAATTCAACAAAGCAAAACCCTAAAAAGATTATGCAAAGGCTCAGATTGGTTCGGATATGATGAACTAACCCTAATTTTTTTTGTGGCTTTTTCGTGGACTGTAGGTATGAAGAACAGACTCGATCTAAACTACGAAAAACTGTAAAATCTCACCGAGCAACCTGGAAATCTAATACCACTTGATAGAGGCGAGGGTCCCGATCTTTCGATGAGATGATGGATATCGCTTTGGTGGAAGTCGACTTTGACGATCCGACTACGAACGTGCGAGGACGTCGCGCCTTAGCAATCGCTAAACCAACTCCGAGAGGTTATTGACCACGCCGGAGCACGATCAACCTGACCACGAGGGTCTGTTTCCTGCGAGCAAACGAAGAACAAGCAAGAAACTAAGATTGCAATCTGGATATTGCGAATATAAGATGAAAGCTTTATTGATCAAGGTGGGGTTCTGTGACGCCTTTGTCTGGTCGTTGAACACAAACGAAGTACGCGAAGTTGCAGCTATGGCGAACTTTTAATCTAAACAAAACCCAAAGTCTAAACGATGCCCTAAGGGCTGTATATATGGATGAAGAGGGGGAGAATTTCGTGGCCCTTGGTGGAGGGGTCCGAAATCAACCCTATCTCTTGTTTCCCCACACATACGGACTCTAAAAATAGCCTATACTTATGTATTTCGAAATTACATGGGCCTGGCCCAATAATAAGGTGACGCAGCACCTAAAATAGCCTCGGGACGAAATTTATGAAGTGGCGTCTTGTATATTTCGTCCAAGGCTTCATGCACCCATTATTGTGGCTTCAAAGTCCTGAAATCATCACTTGTAACTCCGTTCTTGTTTCCCTTGCGCATGCCATCATCTCCATGCTTGTTCTTGCTCCAATGTTCATCCTTCTCCAAGCTAGGCCCTTCATTTGTAAGCAAAACAAATGTATCCAATTTAGGCAGCATCATATTCTCATGAACATTACCAAGAAACGAAAGTACCTGGTAATTTAGTTGGCGTGCACGAGCTCTAGTAATTGGTCCAGTATGTATAGCAGCAGGGGCTGTGGGTGTAACAATTGTATTGATGTCCTCATCATCCTCCCCTTCTTGAAATGAAGTCGTCCTCGACGGAAGTTCATCTTCCTCACCCAAATAAGGCTTCAAATCTGCAATGTTAAAAGTGGGACTAACCCCAAAATCTGCAGGCAGCTCAAGTTTATATGCATTATCATTTATTTTCTCTAACACCTTAAAGGGACCATCAGCACGTGGCATTAACTTTGATTTGCGCAAATCAGGAAATCTATCCTTACGCAAATGTAACCAAACAAGATCTCCAGGTGCAAACACAACATGTTTTCTACCCTTATCTCCAGCAAGTTTATATTTAGCATTCATACGCTCAATGTTTTCCTTAGTTAACTCATGCATTTTTAAAATCAATTCAGCACGTTGTTTAGCATCAAAATTAACCTTCTCCGAAGATGGAAGAGGCAACAAATCAATAGGTGCACGAGGTAGGAAACCATACTGATAGAGGCAAAGGTGTCCCGTCTTTCGATGAGATGGTGGATTTCGCTTTGGTGGAAGTCGACTTTGACGATCCGACTACGAACGTGCGAGGACGTCGCGCCTTAGCAATCGCTAAACCAACTCCGAGAGGTTATTGACCACGCCGGAGCACGATCAACCTGACCACGAGGGTCTGTTTCCTGCAAGCAAACGAAGAACAAGCAAGAAACTAAGATTGCAATCTGGATATTGCGAATATAAGATGAAAGCTTTATTGATCAAGGTGGGGTTCTGTGATGCCTTTGTCTGGTCGTTGAACACAAACGAAGTACGTGAAGTTGCAGCTATGGCGAACTTTTAATCTAAACAAAACCCAAAGTCTAAACGATGCCCTAAGGGCTGTATATATGGAGGAAGAGGGGGGGAATTTCGTGGCCCTTGGTGGAGGGGTCCGAAATCAACCCTATCTCTTGTTTTCCCACACATACGGACTCTAAAAATAGCCTATACTTATGTATTTCGAAATTACATGGGCCTGGCCCAATAATAAGGTGACGCAGCACCTAAAATAGCCTCGGGACGAAATTTATGAAGTGGCATCTTGTATATTTCGTCCAAGGCTTCATGCACCCATTATGGTGGCTTCAAAGTCCTGAAATCATCACTTGTAACTCCGTTCTTGTTTCCCTTGCGCATGCCATCATCTCCATGCTTGTTCTTGCTCCAATGTTCATCCTTCTCCAAGCTAGGCCCTTCATTTGTAAGCAAAACAAATGTATCCAATTTAGGCAGCATCATATTCTCATGAACATTAGAATCATTACCAAGAAACGAAAGTACCTGGTAATTTAGTTGGCGTGCACGAGCTCTAGTAATTGGTCCAGTATGTATAGCAGCAGGGGCTGTGGGTGTAACAATTGTATTGATGTCCTCATCACATTGTCAATCTTTTGAAATGAATAAGAGCTTCACTTATATGTGCAAACTGAGTTGCAATATTTTCATGCCTTCTACTTCTTGTGCTAATTTTTTGGCTTTAGATTTTATGAGCTATGCAAGTTACTCATCTATTCATGTGTCATATATGCAAAAATCAAGGGAAGTAAAAATGGATGACATATACATATACAACATGTACACCTTGTCTCTTTTGTTAGCCACATTTCAGATTAAGCAACGCCGAGGACGGCTTTATTTTCAAGAAGGGGAGGATGATGAGGACATGACTACCTTGGATATGACCAAAAATATTGCATATATGCATATTTGTCAGGTGATTTCTAGTGCAAACTATTCAATAATCTATTTATGTTATCCAGAACAAAAATACTTCACACACTTTTGTGTTTTGTCTAATTGCAGGTGTATGGGACATTTGTACAATCCACATATGAAGATAAGGAAGAAAGAGATGTTTATTTTCTCTCCAAAAAGTTCTCTCACGTCACTTTTGGCCCAAGAGAAGATAGAGTCCAAGTCTCTCACGTTCTGGATTCAGATTCGGACTGCACAGACACACCTGACTCAAAACGCACACAAGTTTTTCATACGGACTCCGAATTGGGTGATTCTTTTTTTGTTGGAAACTAGATTTCGTGCACTTTCCAACCCAATTGGAATCACCTGCAAATTCGTCCGGAGCATTGAGTTGTGTACGAAACAATCTGATGCTGCAGCAGAATCCGAGTCAAACTACAAGTCCAAAGGTGTTACATCACCTCCACTTGGGCCCATTGGCCTTGTACGACCTAGATTTAGTTTTAGGCTGCCTTGGGACGTCCTCCCACCTCTTTGGCCGCCACCCCTTGCTCCTATATAAGTAGATCCATCTAGTAGCTTTTCCTTGGGATTTGTTTAGTTAAAAGTTAGCCATTGCAACTTCGTGTACTTCGTTTGTGTCCAACGACCAGACTAAGACCGCTTCCGGATCCCCACCATTATCAATACTTCATACATATTCGCGATATTCAGATTGCTTTTATCATATTCTTGCTTGTTCTTCGATTGCTTGCAGGAATAGACCTTCATGGTCAGGTTGATTGTGCTCCGGCGTGGTCAATAACCTCTCGTAGTTGGTTTAGCGATTGCTAAGGCGCAACGTCGTGCATGTTTGTAGTCGGATCGTCAAAGTCATCTCCACCAAATCGATAGTTATCATCTCATCGAAAGATCGGGACACCCCGCCTCTATCAGTGATGCTTGTGTATCGATGTCCTTTGCGACAGGTTCTGTCCCCGAGGAGTACCGTGATTACCCTAACGAAGAATCGTATCCGTGCATCGAACCATCAGGCAAGCAACCAACCATTTGATCATATCGATACAATCCCATGTTCTCGCTCCTGCTCTCTTTTACTGCATTAAGACAACGCGTTTCAAACTGCTGTGTGCCACGGTAGTTGAACCCATTTCCTCTGCATGACCTGTCATTGCCACAGTAACTAGATGAAACCCACTAGCATGTGTAGGAGTTGATTGAGCCATATGTATGTGTTGTTCCTACCTTGCTATGCCTGCTATGCTTAGAGTAGTGTCAGGTCTGGTTCATCTGGGTGATGGGCTAGAGTGAAATGATTATGTCGATAATGAGAGTGGTGTGGTGAACACGATTTGGTAAAGGTATCGATGAGAGGCCATGTAGGAGTACATGGTGGGTTGTTTCATTGAAGCCGACCTTAAGCACTGAGATCTGTATGTGTGATTTAAGAATCAGCTACTACCATACATTGGGCCCTGAAATATGACCCCGCTCGACTTCTTATTCACCCTAGCTCTCTGTCCAGGAGTTGCAAGTAGTTTCTGGTGTTTGTAGCCTACTGGAGGCCGTGCACAGCGCTGACCGTAGGGGTGGGCTGTGATGCGGTAGGTACGTGGCACGGTGTACCGAATACCCGTTAGGTATCTCGGGAACCCTGTTCACATCGTTCGGGGCCGTATGGGAAACCTCGGCCGGACTCCCTGCGGATGGAACCTGAATAGGCGATAAACCTGGACTAGAGGCTTAAGTGTTTAGGTAGGTCGTGGTCTACACCCACGTCGGCTTTCGCTTGAAGTCTGCCGAGCACATGTCGTGTGCAGACGCTAAGTGGTGGAAACATGTATGAAGAAGTACACCCCTGCAGGGATAACATGATCTATTCGAATAGCCGCGTCCGCGGTAAAGGACTACTTGGTTGCCTATACAGTTCATAGACAAGTAAATGGAAACTACTAAAAGCCTCAAGATAAGTGTGAGTGCCGAGGATGGCTCTTCCGTAGGAAGACGGAGGTGGATCCTCGGTAGTGTATTGAAGTGGTGAGTAGTGGACTCGTGTGCGCAAAACTATTTCAAGTTGGAGTATCATAGGATAGTCTAGCCAAGAGTCAAAGCTGGCTTGCTGCAATAACTCCACCGACCCTTCTTGATACTATGCATGTATGTAGGATCTGATGTAAGTCTTGCTGAGTACCTTTGTACTCATGTTGCTATAATCTACATTTTTACAGAAGACGCTGCAACCCCTTCTGATGGGTTCTATGTAGACGTTGACATCAACGAGTAGGCCAAAGACCCAGGTGGTGACCCTGAGCTTGTGATGGACCACGTAGTATAGTTAGGCTTCCAAGCCTCTTTTATTTTACTAGTTGTCTGTACCCAGACAAAGTACTTCCGCTGTTGGCTTGTATGACTGTATGACTTGTATGTTGGGTCGTGAGACCCGTACCTGTGTGTATGATATGTATGGCTCCCTGAGCCTTAAATAAAGTACTTGTGTCATAGAGTCATGTTGTGATGCTTCGTTGTATTTGCACATATCGAGCATATTGTGTGTATGATTGAAATGCTTGGTATGTGTGGGATCTGACTATCTAGTTGTTTATCTTTAGTAGCCTCTCTTACCGGGAAATGTCTCCTAGTGTTACCGCTGAGCCATGGTAGCTTGCTACTGCTCTCGAACACTTAGGCTGGCCGGCATGTGTCCTTCTTCGTTCCTGTGTCTGTCCCTTCGGGGAAATGTCACGCTTTGAGTACCGGAGTCCTGTTAGCCCGCTACAGCCCGGTTTACCGGAGTCCTGCTAGCCCAGTGCTACAGCCCGGACCCACTTGCTGATGACCGACACGTTCGAAGCTGGGTCATGGATGCCTGTCCCTGTAAGTCTGTGCCACTTTGGGTTTACGACTAGTCATGTCAGCCCGGGCTCTTTATCATATGGATGCTAGCGACACTATCATATACGTGAGCCAAAAGGCGCAAACGGTCCCGGGCAAAGGTAAGGCGACACCCGTGGGAATACCGTGCGTGAGGCCGCAAAGTGATATGAAGTGTTATCGGCTAGATCGATGTGACATCGAGTCGGGGTCCTGACAGCATGCCATCATCTCCATGCTTGTTCTTGCTCCAATGTTCATCCTTCTCCAAGCTAGGCCCTTCATTTGTAAGCAAAACAAATGTATCCAATTTAGGCAGCATCATATTCTCATGAACAATAGAATCATTACCAAGAAACGAAATTACCTGGTAATTTAGTTGGCGTGCACGAGCTCTAGTAATTGGTCCAGTATGTATAGCAGCAGGGGCTGTGGGTGTAACAATTGTATTGATGTCCTCATCACCATGTTTCTAAAGTCTGAACAAGAGCATATAATTCTTTATCATAAGTAGAATAATTCAGACTAGGCCCACTCAATTTTTTAGAAAAGTATGCAACAGGTTTGCCATCTTGTAATAACACACCTCCTAATCCAATTCCACTAGCATCACATTCAAGCTCAAAAGTCTTATTAAAATCAGGAAGTTGGAGTAAAGGAGCATGTGTCAACTTATCTTTCAATACCATGAAGGCTTCTTCCTGTGCGGTACCCCACAGAAAAGGCACATCTTTCTTTGTAAGCTCATTGAGAGGTGCAGCAATGGTGCTGAAATCTCTCACAAAACGCCTATAGAATCTAGCGAGGCCAAGAAAAATCCTCACTTGTGTGACCGTTTTGGGCTGCGGCCAACTCTCAATAGCTTCAATCTTGGCTTTATCAACTTCAATTCCCTGTGGAGTAACAACATAGCCAAGAAAAGATACTCGGTCGGTGCAAAAGGTGCACTTCCCAAGGTTACCAAACAAACGTGCATCGCGTAGAGCAATAAAAACAGCACGTAAATGTTCCAAATGTTCTTCCAAAGATCTGCTATAAATCAGTATATCATCAAAATAGACTACCACAAATCGTCCAATGAAAGCACGTAAAACTTCGTTCATTAGTCTCATGAAAGTACTAGGCACATTAGTTAACCCAAAAGGCATGACTAACCACTCATATAATCCAAACTTAGTTTTAAATGCTGTTTTCCATTCATCCCCCAATTTCATACGAATTTGATGGTAACCACTACGCAAGTCAACTTTGGAGAATATTGTAGAGCCACTCAATTCATCAAGCATATTGATAGAGGCAAACGTGTCCCGTCTTTCGATGAGATGATGGATATCGCTTTGGTGGCAGTCGACTTTGACGATCCGACTACGAACGTGCGAGGACGTCGCGCCTTAGCAATCGCTAAACCAACTCCGAGAGGTTATTGACCACGCCGGAGCACGATCAACCTGACCACGAGGGTCTGTTTCCTGCGAGCAAACGAAGAACAAGCAAGAAACTGAGATTGCAATCTGGATATTGCGAATATAAGATGAAAGCTTTATTGATCAAGGTGGGGTTCTGTGACGCCTTTGTCTAGTCGTTGAACACAAACGAAGTACGCGAAGTTGCAGCTATGGCGAACTTTTAATCTAAACAAAACCCAAAGTCTAAACGGTGCCCTAAGGGCTGTATATATGGAGGAAGAG
>NW_025225108.1:94901-103194 GCF_018294505.1 Triticum aestivum | reverse complement strand
GGCGAACTTTTAATCTAAACAAAACCCAAAGTCTAAACGGTGCCCTAATGATAGAGGCGGAGGTGTCCCGTCTTTCGATGAGATGATGGATTTCGCTTTGGTGGAAGTCGACTTTGACGATCCGACTACGAACGTGCGAGGACGTCGCGCCTTAGCACGCTAAACCAACTCCGAGAGGTTATTGACCACGCCGGAGCACGATCAACCTGACCACGTGGGTCTGTTTCCTGCGAGCAAACGAAGAACAAGCAAGAAACTGAGATTGCAATCTGGATATTGCGAATATAAGATGAAAGCTTTATTGATCAAGGTGGGGTTCTGTGACGCCTTTGTCTGGTCGTTGAACACAAACGAAGTACGCGAAGTTGCAGCTATGGTGAACTTTTAATCTAAACAAAACCCAAAGTCTAAACGGTGCCCTAAGGGTTGTATATATGGAGGAAGAGAGGGGAATTTCGTGGCCCTTGGTGGAGGGGTCCGAAATCAACCCTATCTCTTGTTTCCCCACACATACAGACTCTAAAAATAGCCTATACTTATGTATTTCGAAATTACATGGGCCTGGCCCAATAAAAAGGTGACGCAGCACCTATAATAGCCTCGGGACGAAATTTATGAAGTGGCATCTTGTATATTTCGTCCAAGGCTTCATGCACCCATTATGGTGGCTTCAAAGTCCTGAAATCATCACTTGTAACTCTGTTCTTGTTCCCCTTGCGCATGCCATCATCTCCATGCTTGTTCTCGCTCCAATGTTCATCCTTCTCCAAGCTAGGCCCTTCATTTGTAAGCAAAACAAATGTATCCAATTTAGGCAGCATCATATTCTCATGAACATTAGAATCATTACCAAGAAACGAAAGTACCTGGTAATTTAGTTGGCGTGCACGAGCTCTAGTAATTGGTCCAGTATGTATAGCAGCAGGGGCTGTGGGTGTAACAATTGTATTGATGTCCTCATCATCCTCCCCTTCTTGAAATGAAGTCGTCCTCGACGGAAGTTCATTTTCCTCACCCAAATAAGGCTTCAAATCTGCAATGTTAAAAGTGGGACTAACCCCAAAATCTGCAGGCAGCTCAAGTTTATATGCATTATCATTTATTTTCTCTAACACCTTAAAAGGACCATCAGCACGTGGCATTAACTTTGATTTGCGCAAATCAGGAAATCTATCCTTACGCAAATGTAACCAAACAAGATCTCCAGGTGCAAACACAACATGTTTTCTACCCTTATCTCCAGCAAGTTTATATTTAGCATTCATGCGCTCAATGTTTTCCTTAGTTAACTCATGCATTTTTAAAATCAATTCAGCACGTTGTTTAGAATCAAAATTAACCTTCTCCGAAGATGGAAGAGGCAACAAATCAATAGGTGCACGAGGTAGGAAACCATACACAACTTCAAAAGGGCACATCTTAGTAGTAGAATGCAATGAACGATTATAAGCAAATTCAATATGAGGCAAGCATTCCTCCCACATTTTCTTATTATTCTTCAAAACAGCCCTAAGCATAGTAGACAACGTTCTATTGACTACTTCAGTTTGTCCATCAGTTTGGGGGTGACAAGTTGATGAGGACATGACTACCTTGGATATAACCAAAAATATTGCATATATGCATATTTGTCAGGTGATTTCTAGTGCAAACTATTCAATAATCTATTTATGTTATCCAGAACAAAAATACTTCACACACTTTTGTGTTTTGTCTAATTGCAGGTGTATGGGACATTTGTACAATCCACATATGAAGATAAGGAAGAAAGAGATGTTTATTTTCTGTCCAAAAAGTTCTCTCACGTCACTTTTGGCCCAAGAGAAGATAGAGTCCAAGTCTCTCACGTTCTGGATTCAGATTCGGACTGCACAGACACACCTGACTCAAAACGCACACAAGTTTTTCATACGGACTCCGAATTGGGTGATTCTTTTTTTGTTGGAAACTAGATTTCGTGCACTTTCCAACCCAATTGGAATCACCTTCAAATTCGTCCGGAGCATTGAGTTGTGGACGAAACAATCTGATGCTGCAGCAGAATCCGAGTCAAACTACAAGTCCAAAGGTGTTACATCACCTCCACTTGGGCCCATTGGCCTTGTATGACCTAGATTTAGTTTTAGGCTGCCTTGGGACGTCCTCCCACCTCCTTGGCCGCCACCCCTTGCTCCTATATAAGTAGATCCATCTAGTAGCTTTTCCTTGGGATTTGTTTAGTTAAAAGTTAGCCATTGCAACTTCGTGTACTTCGTTTGTGTCCAACGACCAGACCAAGACCGCTTCCGGATCCCCACCATTATCAATACCTCATATATATTTGCAATATTCAGATTGCTTTATCATATTCTTGCTCGTTCTTCGATTGCTTGCAGGAATAGACCTTCGTGGTCAGGCTGACCGTGCTTCCGGCGTCGTCAGTAACCTCAGGAGATTGGTTTAGCGATTGCTAAGGCGCAACGTCGTGCACGTTTGTAGTCGGATTGTCAAAGTCGTCTCCACCAAATCGATAGTTATCATCTCATCGAAAGATCGGGACCCTCGCCTCTATCAAGATGATGAGGACATGACTACCTTGGATATGACCAAAAATATTGCATATATGCATATTTGTCAGGTGATTTCTAGTGCAAACTATTCAATAATCTATTTATGTTATCCAGAACAAAAATACTTCACACATTTTTGTGTTTTGTCTAATTGCAGGTGTGTGGGACATTTGTACAATCCACATATGAAGATAAGGAAGAAAGAGATGTTTATTTGATGTCCAAAAAGTTCTCTCACGTCACATTTGGCCCAAGAGAAGATAGAGTCCAAGTCTCTCACGTTCTGGATTCAGATTCGGACTGCACAGACATACCTGACTCAAAACGCACACAAGTTTTTCATACTGACTCCGAATTGGGTGATTCTTTTTTTGTTGGAAACTAGATTTCGTGCACTTTCCAACCCAATTGGAATCACCTTCAAATTCGTCCGGAGCGTTGAGTTGTGGACGAAACAATCTGATGCTGCAGCAGAATCCGAGTCAAACTACAAGTCCAAAGGTGTTACATCACCTCCACTTGGGCCCATTGGCCTTGTACGACCTAGATTTAGTTTTAGGCTGCCTTGGGACGTCCTCCCACCTCCTTGGCCGCCACCCCTTGCTCCTATATAAGTAGATCCATCTAGTAGCTTTTCCTTGGGATTTGTTTAGTTAAAAGTTAGCCATTGCAACTTCGTGTACTTCGTTTGTGTCCAACGACCAGACCAAGACCGCTTACGGATCCCCACCTTTATCAATACTTCATATATACTCGCAATATTCAGATTGCTTTTATCATATTCTTGCTTGTTTTTCGATTGCTTGGAGGAATAGACCTTCGTGGTCAGGTTGATTGTGCTCCAGCGTGGTCAATAACCTCTCGGAGTTGGTTTAGCGATTGCTAAGGCGCAACGTCGTGCACGTTTGTAGTCGGATCGTCAAAGTCATCTTCACCAAATCGATAGTTATCATCTCATCGAAAGATCGGGACACCCCGCCTCTATCAAGTGGTATCAGTTTTCAGGTTGCTCGGTGAGAATTTCCAGTTTTCCTAGATTAGATTTATTTTCTTACCTATTGTCCAAGAAAAAGCCACAAAAAAGAGTTAGATCTATTCATCCTTGGTCCAAGCCAGTCTGAGCCTTTGCAATTTTCTTTTCATTGCTTGCATAGTTGAATTATCGGTTGCATCCTCGTGTCGAGTTGCTGGTCTTAGTGTCTAGTTCCTTTAGAGTTTCGAGTTCTGTTCACATTAGTCACGCAGCCGCTGCATCATTATCCCATCCGCTGTCCACCATCCCATCCACCAATTTCCACCACGTGCTATGCACTGTTTATTGTCATAATCATAGTTGAGGTCACTCACATCTTCGCTTGATCGAATCTGCATCTTATCTAGTTTGTCTTGGAAAGAGGGAGAAAAAGAATATAAAGAAAAAAAGAGAGAAAAAAGGAAAGAAAAAAAAAAGAAAAAGAGGGAGAATAAAAAGAAAAAAAAGCGTGAGAAAAAAAAGAGAAAAAAAAATTGGATCTATCTAGAATCAATCTCGTACCTGAATTCGGATTGGAATCTGTTTTGCGCACTGTTCAGTAAAACAGGTGTATCTTCCTCATATGAAGTCCGTTTTGGCTCCGTGAGTACTCAAATTGAAGATAGCGACGAGCCGCATCTAAATAGTTGCAGAAGCTTGTGCAATATTTGACACCTCAAAATCGGCTTCTAAATAGGTCTTTTTGCCCTCCGAAGTTCGTGAACACAGCTTGTTCCAATTTTTTAGGCCAGTTTTAGAATTCTTTGACTCCTCATATCAACTTGGAATTGAGTGATTCTTTTTGCATTGGAAAGCTTGAGTTAGTAGCATTCTTTGAAAGAATTTATTAGAAAATTGTCTCAAACTTTTCAAGAGGAAAGTTGGAGAGAGAGTTGTTGTATATCCTGCTTGGCAGTTGTTTTTCATCATTATCTTCACTGCCGTTGTGATCTTCACTTATATCTTGCTATCAAGAGCTACTTAGTATCCTTTATTGATGCTAGTTGTGCTACGCTGTGACCTCATTAGTGTTCTAGGCTCGCGTCTCTAGTCCGGTCTAGCCTAGGACCAGCACAGTACCGTCGTTGAGCGTTTATTCAACATTGCATCTTTGAATTGATTATTGCTAATCTTTTGCTACCATATATAGCCAACCCAGCTCCACATATTTCTACACCGTGTATACGTACGCTCCCCTGGTAATCGCTTTACTCAATATTCGGAGTTACTTGACACCGCTGGTTGCCGATCACCGCCTGCTGCATGGTAAGAACTTGTAAGACATTGATATTTGCTTTACTGTGAGCGTTTTACCACCACATCCTAGTAGTTATAGGAACATTATTTTTGGGTTTTGCTTCTTGTTCTACTAATCATGACAGGATCCAGAGTCAATTCATGGGCTTTATCGATTGCGGGAGACGTGCCACCACCTTTGCAAATACCACAACCGTCACGAGAGGTGCACAAACATCTAAATGCACATGATCAGGTTAATGTATCTATACCACCATTTAATGGCCGTTTTAAACCTGCTTTATATATTGAATGGGAGTTCGACATAAAAAATATATTTGCTTCCCATAATTTCGATGAACATAAAAAGGTTAAGGTTGCGGTTGGTTCTTTCACTGGTTATGCTTTGGTTTGGTGGAGTGAATATTGTCGGTTACACCCTGATTATATACCTACTACTTGGGATGATTTGAAACTTGCCATGCGACATACTTTCGTCCCTGCTTATTATACTCGTGACATGATTAAGAAGTTGCAACACTTAAAACAAGGTAGTGAAACTGTAACAAAATATTATGATGATTTACAAACTACCTTGTTGCATTCCTCTTTAGAAGAAAGTGAAGATGATTTTATGGATAGATTTTGGGGAGGATTAAACCGTGATATTCAAGAGATACTAATTCATGAAGAGTGTTATCCTATGGACCATTTGTTTCATCTTGCATGCAAAGCTGAACAGGAAATAAAACGACGTGTTGGCCACGAGGAGAACAAGCGCACGGTGCACATTCCAAGAGTTGATATGATTGTTCCTTCAACTACTAGGCATACTATGACAACCACATCCGTTGTTGTCAGGACTACATCACCTCCACCATGTGACACATCGCCCCCAAGAGTGGCTACATCATCTGAGTTGATCATAAGAGGTAATGACAAAGGTACTGATCTTCCATCTCTACATGAGAATGATGAATGCCTTGTCAATTTGAATGCACCATCTGATGAGCTACCCACTACTTTGATCACACCACCTATTTTAGAGGACTACGTTGATAATTTGATTTTGCCATGTGATCAAACAAATGAAATACCAACAATTTTGAGTGCACCCATTGAATTAACTATTGATGCAAAAGAACCAATGTTTAATCATTTTGATATGACCTCTAATCTTGGTGATGATTCTGTGTTGAATGACTTATTGCATGTTTGCTTATTTAAGCATGTTGTAGCATGTAAATTTGATGCAAGTAAGGTTTATTCATCGAAGTTAGGATGGTTTAATGATGAACATTGTCAATCTTTTGAAATGAATAAGAGCTTCACTTATATGTGCAAACTGAGTTGCAATATTTTCATGCCTTCTACTTTTTGTGCTAATTTTTTGGCTTTAGATTTTATGAACTATGCAAGTTACTCATCTATTCATGTGTCATATATGCAAAAATCAAGGGAAGTAAAAATGGATGACATATACATATACAACATGTACACCTTGTCTCTTTTGTTAGCCACATTTCAGATTAAGCAACGCCGAGGACGGCTTTATTTTCAAGAAGGGGAGGATGATGAGGATATGACTACCTTGGATATGACCAAAAATATTGCATATATGCATATTTGTCAGGTGATTTCTAGTGCAAACTATTCAATAATCTATTTATGTTATCCAGAACAAAAATACTTCACACACTTTTGTGTTTTGTCTAATTGCAGGTGTATGGGACATTTGTACAATCCACATATGAAGATAAGGAAGAAAGAGATGTTTATTTGCTGTCCAAAAAGTTCTCTCACGTCACTTTTGGCCCAAGAGAAGATAGAGTCCAAGTCTCTCACGTTCTGGATTCAGATTCGGACTGCACAGATACACCTGACTCAAAACGCACACAAGTTTTTCATACGGACTCCGAATTGGGTGATTCTTTTTTTGTTGGAAACTAGATTTCGTGCACTTTCCAACCCAATTGGAATCACCTTCAAATTCTTCCGGAGCGTTGAGTTGTGGACGAAACAATCTGATGCTGCAGCAGAATCCGAATCAAACTACAAGTCCAAAGGTGTTACATCACCTCCACTTGGGCCCATTGGCCTTGTACGACCTAGATTTAGTTTTAGGCTGCCTTGGGACGTCTTCCCACCTCCTTGGCCGCCACCCCTTGCTCCTATATAAGTAGATCCATCTAGTAGCTTTTCCTTGGGATTTGTTTAGTTGAAAGTTAGCCATTGCAACTTCGTGTACTTCGTTTGTGACCAACGACCAGACCAAGACCGCTTACGGATCCCCACCTTTATCAATACTTCATATATACTCGCAATATTCAGATTGCTTTTATCATATTCCTGCTTGTTTTTCGATTGCTTGCAGGAATAGACCTTCGTGGTCAGGTTGATTGTGCTCCAGCGTGGTCAATAACCTCACGGAGTTGGTTTAGCGATTGCTAAGGCGCAACGTCGTGCACGTTTGTAGTCGGATCGTCAAAGTCATCTTCACCAAATCGATAGTTATCATCTCATCGAAAGATCGGGACACCCCGCCTCTATCACAAGTAGTACTAAAAAGCAGTTTAGTCCCCAACTTAGCCCATAAACATCTCCAAAAGTGGCTAGCAAATTTAGTATCACGATCTGAAACAATAGTATTTGGCACACCATGCAAGCGAATAATTTCATGAAAGAACAAATCAGCAACATTAACAGCATCATCGCTTTTATGACATGGTATAAAGTGTGCCATTTTCTAGAATCTATCCACGACAACAAATATGCTATCCCTCCCCTTCTTTGTTCGAGGTAAACCTAAAACAAAGTCCATAGATATATCCTCCCAAGGAACACTAGGTACAGGCAAAGGCATATATAAACCATTAGGATTGAGTCGTGACTTAGCTTTTTGACATGTAGTGCAGCGAGCAATAAAACGCTCAACATCCCGTCTCATCTTTGGCCAAAAGAAATGTGTAGCAAGTACGTCCTCCGTCTTCTTCACGCCAGAGTGTCCCATTAATCCTCCTCCATGCGCCTCCTGCAACAACAAAAGACGAACGGAGCTAGCTGGAATGCATAGCTTGTTAGCACGAAACACAAATCCATCGTTAACAACAAACTTGTTCCACATTCTTCCTTCTTTACAATTCTGCATTACATCTTTAAAATCAGCATCATGCACATATTGATCTTTGATGGTCTCCAAACCAAATATTTTGAAGTCAAGTTATGAAAGCATAGTATAGCGACGAGACAATGCATCAGCAATAACATTTTCTTTTCCCTTCTTGTGTTTAATGACATAAGGGAAAGTCTCAATGAATTCAACCCATTTAGCATGTCTACGATTCAGTTTAGCTTGACTTTTAATATGTTTCAAAGATTCATGATCAGAATGTATAACAAATTCTTTGGGCCATAAATAATGTTGCCATGTTTCTAAAGTCCGAACAAGAGCATATAATTCTTTATCATAAGTAGAATAATTCAGACTAGGCCCACT
>NW_025225108.1:84605-94891 GCF_018294505.1 Triticum aestivum | reverse complement strand
AAAAAAAAATTCTTAGTTTTGTATGAAAACTTGTTTAGGTCATAGTTAGTGTTTTATAAAAGCTTTTTATTTGTTTCTTTTTGCAAATAAAATTTTATGAAAAAAAAATACTTTCGGTTAAATTAGTTATTTTACATTTTATTTTCTGTTAATTTATTAGTTTAGTATTTTAATTGTTGTTAAATTTTTACTTACGGCAAAACTATATTAGATGTTTGTAGCAAAGTCATAGATCTTCGTTAGTAGTTTTTCTTTGTAGTTTTATTTGAAGTTTCTTTTGATTTTTGTTTGAGTTTTATTATCGATTTTCCTTGCTGTTTTGATTTTTATTTCGAGTGCTAAAATTGTTTGCTAGGATGTTTGCTTATGTGAATGCTATGTTTGACTATATAGATTATAAACGGAGTGACGATTAGTTCTACCAAGTCATTTTCTGACAGCGTTGTTATCTTCATCAAGTATTACCAGGCAAGTTCACTTTGATCATGCTTTCATACCTATGTTTTATTGCATTTAGTGTCATCTTCGCAACAATCCCTCCAGTAGTGATATTGAATTCTTGTAGTTGATTAGTATGCATGAGGTAGGAACCCATCACCCTGTTACCAAGCCCGGGACGTTATTTATTTTAATGCTACGCTATAGTAGACGGGGTTTTGGTATGAGTGCTCGAGAGTGGTGTGAAGAAGGAGGACTCTACGTCAATGACGACAACTCCATGATGGCATCTGCAAGGACTGCATTTTCAAGGCCTCAAGACTTCAAGACTCGAGACAAGAATTCAATACACACTACTGGGTGAAGGACGGTTGACGGGCACCCTGGAGAAACCAGTGGTTGGCCGGGATGCATGGAGAAGCGCCATGACATCTTGCGGAAAGCTTCACCCAGATTCAAAGAGACGGAAGAATACTTCATGCCCGGAAGCTTACCTGTGCAACCGCAAGTCACTATGGGCTCTGGCTTGGTTGACCTTAGTTGTGACTCTGGCTGGGACGGTGCTAGCAGATGTAGAACTACGGTAGGATTGGATGAGCACCGGACAGTGGTCAGAGGAACTCTTCGGAAGACCATGTTTCGGTCATCTTATTCTCAAACACCCTGAAGTGCGAGAACGTAAAGAGAGGGATCGAATCTTGCGGGTAAAGTGTACAAACCTCTGCAGAGGGTTTAAACCTAATCGATTAGCCGTGTCCCCGGTTACGGACAATTTGAGCATCTGGACTTGGATCTATCTCGGAACTCTCAACACCGGACTGATAACTTAATTGTGGGCAACTTATGATGATTTTGGGCTATGAGACATCGGTTGGCGGAACCATGTCATGATAGAAAACTCCATAGTGCAGACTTCATTTATTCCTTTGATGTAGGGAAAACAAATCAGCTTTTACGCAAACAAAACTCAGACACAGAGCCACAAAGCCATATTGCATATAGTATAGTTTTATCATCTGTTTTCTCATGTTGTGATCTTGCCGGTACATTCAATGTACTGACCTACACGGCTGCAACGTATCATGTTGCAGATACTTTCTTCCGACGAGTAAGAGTACGGTACAGGGTTACGGTCTACACTCAACCTGCCGATGGCGTTGATGGGACTCCACACCCGTTTGATTGTTTCCGCTGAGTATTATGAGGTATATATCATTTTACGTTATTTATACATGTGATTGCACTTTGATATATACATTGATGTACTGTGTGTGCCAGCATACTGATCCAGGGATGGCACAGATACACAGAGGCTTGACCATCTGAGGTCGGGTCGCTACAACAAGAGTATAGTGATTGTTTCTACCATGGTGTACAGAATTTTTATCAAATTGCCATGGTCTACCAAGTAATAAGGAACATGCTTGCATAGGTACCACATCACAATCAACATGATTAGCATATGTAGAGATACTAAAATGCACATGAACAGTACGTGTTACCTTAACCTTGCCGCTGTTGTTGAACCATTGGATGTAGTAAGGATGTGGATGTGGTCTTGTGGTGAGAGAAAGCTTCTCCACCATCTCCATGCTAGCCAAGTTGTTGCAGCTCCCTCCGTCTATGATGACGCGCACAGAACGTTCCTTCACAACTCCCTTGGTATGGAACAAATTGTGCCTCTGATTTTGCTCAGCTTGTGTGATCTGCACACTCAAAACACGTTGAGCAACTAAACATTCATACCTGTCAGTGTCTTCAGGAGCCATGTATTGCGTCTCATGATCAGAATCATCTCCACCATGTTCTTCACGTGTAATAAGAGCCAAAGTCTCCTCATCATAGTCACTAGCGGACTCATATCCACCATCCGCGGTAGCAATCATCACACGCGGAGATTTGCATTCTCTCGCATAATGACCTCCTCCCTTACAATGACGACAAATAATATCACTTGTGTGCCCTGTTGATGCCATGGAAGAAGAAGAACGTTGTGCAGGCCCCGCAGGTGCGCTCTTGGCAGATAATGGTGGTTGTGCCTGTTTTCTTGTATCACGGCTGGAGGTGGCACCGGATGGAGGTGCTGGTGCAGTTGAAGTAGAAGATGCACGTGGTGTCCATGATGAAGGTCGTCCTGCAGAAAAGTTAGTTCACCCCAATGCTTGTCGATCCTGCACTTCACGTTCAGCTTTACAAGCAAGATGGAATAAACGAGTGATGTTAGTATACTCCTTATAGTCTAGAATGGTCTGAATCTCTCTATTTAATCCACCCGGAAAACGTGCAAGCATAGCTTCATTCTCCTCAACAATACCACATCTAATCATCCCAGTTTGTAATTCCTGATAATATTCTTCTACAGAATTTTTCCCTTGTCTTAAACGCTGCAATTTTTGAAGCAATTCACATTGATAATATGGTGGAACCCAACGCGTACGCATAGCAGTTTTCAAAGCAGCCCAAGTAGTTGGAATAGGATATAATCTACAATGTTCAGACCACCATACACATGCAAAACTAGTGAAAGCACAAACAGCAGCAGCAACTCGTCTCTCCTCAGGATATTGTAAACATGTAAATCATTGTTCAGTTTCTAACTCCCAAGCAAGATATATATCAGGAACATATCTACCCTCAAATGGTGGAATATTCAATTTCAGTTTAGGAATATGGACATCATCTCGTACCTGAGGTGGTGGTGCAGGCCTACCATTACGAATATATACCTCAGGTCGACCTGCTGGTGGTGGTGCAGGTGGCTGCACGTAGTGCTGATTTTGATCGACCTCATCCTCATAATCTCCCACATAATCATCCTCCTCCGCATCAGCAGCAGGAGCCACAGAAGTATCAACAGTAGCACCAACAGTTTGGCCAAATGCAAGAGGAACACGGCTCGCTCGGCGAAGGTCTGTTTCGCGACGTGGAGGTAGTCGTTGTTGTTGTTGTTGGAGAGGTGCGTTAGGTGCAGCGGGTGGTGGTTGTGGAAGACGCGCGAGCAATTCATTAAACTTGTTATCGAGCTTTGTTTCAAACGTCTTCTCGATGCCAGTGATCTTCTCCATGGCCTCTTCAAATCTGTTTATCACATCTTGCACCTGTCCACTCATCATTTGCTGAAACGTATCATGAAGCTCATTGTTCGTCAAGTTCTCCCAGTCAGTCTCGTCGGCTTGTGATCCTGGCATGGTTAGCAGCAATAGAAACACACAAGAATATGATCCTACAGACTACTAACAAGTGGTGGTGGTGGCGGGTGTCACAAATCCCTCAAGCAAATCTCAAATTCTTACTAGTTCTTACCCAGCAGCAGGCGGTGATCGGCAACCGTTGTAGTCAAAACTCTCAAAAGCTTGGATAGAGCGATTGCCAGGGAGAGTCAAACGCACGACATAGATGTATGTGGAGCTGGGAAGGCTTATAATATGGTAGCAAAAAGGGTCAGCAATAATCAATTCAGAGATGCAAAGTTGAATAAACGCTCAACGACGGTACTGTGCTGGTCCTAGGCTAGACTGTGCAAGAGACGCGAGCCTAGAACACCAACAAAATCATGGCGCGGCACGTAAACAAGGGAGGAGCACACTCTGAATTTTTTTTCTCTTTTTTTTGCACTTTCTTTTCCTCTTTTTTTTTGCTCCGCAACAAATTTTTTACGAAAAAGTGTACAAATGGTCTAAAAACTGCCTAGCCAGAATTTTCCAGACTTAGTTTTTTTTTGAAACTAGAACTATTTTTCTTCTGCGGATGGCTCGGAAGTTGGGGAGTCCTTCTCTGTCACGACTAGGAGTATCGCGTGATCTGGAAATCGAGAACAATGCAACAATTACTGGACTCGGACTAGGACTGGTGGCGGAGATGAATCTGGTGGAACTCGGACTGGTGGCGGAGATGAATCTGGTGGAACACGGACAGGTGGCGGATATATGTTGCAGGTGAACTCGGATTGGCGTGATGGCGGCGGATATGTGGTGGCGTATATGGATTCGGATTGGCGGTGAATATGTGGTGGTGGTATATGGCAATAGCGACGATGATGATGCAGTGGTGATATATGGCAGCGACGACGTGACAACCTGTGAACAGAACTCGAAACTATAAAAGACTAGACGCTAAGACCAGCAACTTGACACGACGATGCAACCGCAAATTCAACAAAGCAAATACAAAAAAGATTATGCAAAGGCTCAGATTGGTTCGGATGGGATGAACTAACCCTATTTTTTTGGCTTTTTCGTGGACTATAGGTATGAAGAACAGACTCGATCTAAACTACGAAAAACTGTAAAATCTCACCGAGCAAGCTGGAAATCTGATACCACTTGATAGAGGCAAAGGTGTCCCGTCTTTCGATGAGATGATGGATATCGCTTTGGTGGAAGTCGACTTTGACGATCTGACTACGAACGTGCGAGGACGTCACGCCTTAGCAATCGCTAAACCAACTCCGAGAGGTTATTGACCACGTCGGAGCACGATCAACCTAACCACGAGGGTCTGTTTCCTGCGAGGAAACGAAGAACAAGCAAGAAACTGAGATTGCAATCTGGATATTGCGAATATAAGATGAAAGCTTTATTGATCAAGGTGGGGTTCTGTGACGCCTTTGCCTGGTCATTGAACACAAACGAAGTACGCGAAGTTGCAGCTATGGAAAACTTTAACCTAAACAAAACCCACAGTCTAAACGGCGCCCTAAGGGCTGTATATATGGAGGAAGAGGGGGGGGGGAATTTCGTGGCCCTTGGTGGAGGGGTCCGAAATCAACCCTATCTCTTGTTTCCCCACACATACGGACTCTAAAAATAGCCTATACTTATGTATTTCGAAATTACATGGGCCTGGCCCAATAATAAAGTTGACGCAGCACCTAGAATAGCCTCGGGACGAAATTTATGAAGTGGCATCTTGTATATTTCGTCCAAGGCTTCATGCACCCATTATGGTGGCTTCAAAGTCCTGAAATCATCACTTGTAACTCCGTTCTGGTTCCCCTTGCACATGGCATCATCTCTATGCTTATTCTTGCTCCAATGTCCATCCTTCTCCAAGCTAGGCCCTTCATTTGTAAGCAAAACAAATGTATCCAATTTAGGCAGCATCATATTCTCATGAACATTAGAATCATTACCAAGAAACGAAAGTACCTAATAATTTAATTGGCGTGCGCGAGCTCTAGTAATTGGTCCAGTATATGTAGCAGTAGGGGCTGTGGGTGTAACAATGGTATTGATGTCCTCATCAAATCTCTCACAAAACGCCTATAGAAACCAGCGAGGCCAAGGAAACTCCTCACTTGTGTGACCGTTTTGGGCTGCGGCCAACTCTCAATAGCTTCAATCTTGGCTTTATCAAATTCAATTCCCTGTGGAGTAACAACATAGCCAAGAAACGGTCGGTGCAAAAGGTGCACTTTCCAAGGTTTCCAAACAAACGTGCATCACGTAGAGCAATAAAAACAGCACATAAATGTTCCAAATGTTCCTCCAAAGATTTGCTATAAATCAATATGTCATCAAAGTAAACTACCACAAATCGTCCAATGAAAGCACGTAAAACTTCGTTCATTAACCTCATGAAAGTACTAGGTGCATTAGTTAACCCAAAAGGCATGACTAACCACTCATATAATCCAAACTTAGTTTTAAATGCTATTTTCCATTCATCTCCCAATTTCATACGAATTTGATGGTATCCAATACGCAAATCAACTTTGGAGAATATTGTAGAGCCACTCAATTCATCAAGCATATCATCTAGCCTAGGAATAGGATGATGATAACGAATAGTAATATTATTAATGCCTCTACAATCAACGCACATACGCGACGTACCATCCTTTTTCGGCACTAAAATGATAGGAACGGCACAAGGACTAAGGGATTCGCGTATATAACCTTTGTCGAGCAGTTCTTGTACTTGACGCATAATCTCCTTCGTCTCCTCTGGATTGGTACGGTATGGTGCATGGTTGGGTAGCGAAGCACCGGGAATTAAGTCAATTTGATGCTCAATCCCTCGAATAGGTGGTAATCCCGGTGGCACGTCTTGTGGAAAGACGTCAGCGAACTCCTACAAAATGTTAGTGACAGCAGGGGGCAAAGAGGAAGGCACGTCCTTGAATGAAAATAATGCCTCTTTGCACACAAAAGAATAGCAAACAGATTTGCTGAAATCTAGCTCATCAATATCAGATTTGGTGGCAAGTAAACATGCACTTTTCAATTTAATTTCAGAAACAACAGTAGATGGTTTATTATTAGGCTTCATTTGGTGCTCAAATTCTTTTGCCACAATCTGATTTTCACTCTTATTTGTCTCCTGTTTTGCTTTATTAGCTCTATTAATATCATCTTTCAAAATGGAATCAGGAGTCATAGGAAGCAAAGTAATATTTTTATCGTTATGAACAAGAGTATACTGATTGTTTCTACCATGGTGTATAGAATTTTTATCAAATTGCCATGGTCTACCAAGTAATAAGGAACATGCTTGCATAGGTACCACATCACAATCAACATAATCAGCATATGTAGAGATACCAAAATGCACACGAACAGTACGTGTTACCTTAACCTTGCCGCTGTTGTTGAACCATTGGATGTAGTAAGGATGTGGATGTGGTCTTGTGGTGAGAGATAGCTTCTCCACCATCTCCATGCTAGCCAAGTTATTGCAGCTCCCTCCATCTATGATCACGCGAACAGAATGTTCCTTCACAACTCCCTTTGTATGGAACAAATTATGCCTCTGATTTTGCTCAGCTTGTGTAACCTGCACACTCAAAACACGTTGAGCAACTAAACATTCATACCTGTCAGCATCTTCAGGAGCCATGTATTGCGTCTCATGATCAGAATCGTCTCCACCGTGTTCTTCATGTGTAATAAGAGCCAAAGTCTCCTCATCATAGTCACTAGCGGACTCATACCCACCATCCTCAGTAACAATCATCACACGCTTAGATGGGCATTCTCTCGCATAATGACCTCCACCCTTGCAACGTCGACAAATAATATCATGTGTTTGCCCTGTTGATGCCATGGATGAAGAAGAGCTCTTTGCAGGCCCAGAAGGTGTGCTCTTGGCAGATAGTGGTGATTGTGCTTGCTTTATTGTATCACGGTTGGAGGTGGCAGCCGACGGAGGTGCCGGTGTAGCAGAAAGTGTGGAAGTAGATGATGCACGTGGTGTCCATGATGAAGGTCGACCTGCAGAAAAGTTACTCCGCGCCAATGCCTGTCGATCCCGCACTTCACGTTCAGCTTTACAAGCAAGATGGAATAAACGAGTGATATTAGTATACTCCTTATACTCTAGAATGGTCTGAATCTCTCTATTTAATCCACCCATAAAATGTGCAAGCATAGCTTCATTCTCCTCAACAATACCACATCTAATCATGCCAGTTTGTAATTCCTGATAATATTCTTCTACAGAATTTTTCCCCTGTCTTAAGCGCTGCAATTTTTGAAGTAATTCACGTTGATAATATGGTGGAACCCAACGAGTACGCATAGCAGTTTTCAAAGCAGCCCAAGTAGCCGGAATAGGATATAATCTACAATGCTCAGACCACCAAACACATGCAAAACTAGTGAAAGCACAAACAGCAACAGGAACACGTCTCTCCTCGGGATATTGTAAACATGTAAATCGTTGTTCAGTTTCTAACTCCCAAGTAAGATATATATCAGGAACATATCTACCCTCAAATGGTGGAATATTCAATTTTAGTTTAGGGAGATGGTCATGATCTCGTACCTGAGGGTGAGCCCTACCATTGCCATTATTTGCATGTGGACGACCTGGTGGTTGCTGCACTGGTGGTGGCACGTAGTTCTGATTTTGATCAACCTCATCCTCATAATCTCCCACATAATCATCCTCCTCCACATCAGCAATAGGAGCCACAGAAGTATCAACAGCAGCACCAGCAGTTTGGCCCGACTGAAGAGGGACACGGCTTGCTTGGCGGAGGGCTGTTTCCCGACGTGGAGGTAGTCGGTGTTGTTGTTGTTGTTGCAGAGGTGCGGCAGGAGCAGCCGGTGGTGGTGGTGGAAAACGCGAAAGCAATTCAGCAAACTTGTTATCGAGATTTTTTTCAAACGTCTTCTCCATGCCATCTATCTTCTCCATGGCCTCTTCAAATCTGTTTATCACATCTTGCACCTGTACACTCATCATTTGCTGAAACGTATCATGAAGCTCCTTGTTCGTCAAGTTCTCCAAGTCAGTCTCGTCGGATTGTGATCTTGGCATGGTTAGCAGCAATAGAAACACACAAGAATATGATCCTACAGACTACTAATAAGTGGTGGTGGTGGCGGGTGTCACAAATCCGTCAAGCAAATCTCAAATTCTTACCAGTTCTTACCCAGCAGCAGGCGGTGATCGGCAACCGTTATAGTCAAAACTCTCAAAAGCTTGGATAGAGCGATTGCCAGGGAGAGTCAAATGCACGACGTAGATGTATGTGGAGCTGGGAAGGCTTATAGTATGGTAGCAAAAAGGGTTAGCAATAATCAATTCAGAGATGCAAAGTTGAATAAACGCTCAACGACGGTACTGTGTTGGTCCTAGGCTAGACCGTGCTAGAGACGCGAGCCTAGAACACTAATAAAATCACGGCGCTGCACATAAATAAGGGAAAAGCACACTCTGGAACTCTTTTTTTTCGCTCTTTTTTTTTGCGCTCCTTTTTTCTTGCGCTCCTCTTTTTTTGCCAAAAATCACTATAATGGCGAGTGTCTCAAAACTCTTCCCTCGTCAAACTGATAGGATGGGCACGAAATTTTTTTTTCACTTTTTTTTCGGAAATCAGGGCAGCGACGACGAAAAAGTGCGACAAAAAATCACTATGATGGCACGTGGCTCAAAAGACTCAGAAAAGCCTAAAAATAGGCTAGGGAAAAAAATTTGCCCGTGAAAATTTTGGCCTAAAAACTGCCCGGGGGTCTCCAGACTTTTTTTTTCCGAGACCTACGCAGGCAAGGAAACACGAATCGGAAATTAGACTGATCTCAAGAACAAACCTAATATGAGGAGAACTCGGATTGGTGGTGGATATATGGTTGTGGTAT
Source organism: Triticum aestivum (assembly GCF_018294505.1). Taxonomy (NCBI): domain Eukaryota; kingdom Viridiplantae; phylum Streptophyta; class Magnoliopsida; order Poales; family Poaceae; genus Triticum; species Triticum aestivum. The sequence goes on along the minus strand of NW_025225108.1, from coordinate 85,370 downwards.
ATGGCAGCAGTGGTGGTATATGGTAGCGGTGGTGGTATATGGATACAGATTGGTGGTGGTATATGGATATGGATTCAGAGCGGTGGCGGAAAAGCAAAAGTGGTAGATGGGCGATGATGATGGTGCGGCGGCAGCGTGACAACTTATGACCAGAACTCGAAACTCTAAAAGACTAGACTCTAAGACCGGCAACTTGACACGACGATGCAACCGCAAATTCAACAAAGCAAAAACACTAAAAAGATTATGCAAAGGCTCAGATTGGTTCGGATATGATGAACTAACCCTAATTTTTTTGTGGCTTTTTCGTGGACTGTAGGTATGAAGAACAGACTCGATCTAATCTACGAAAAACTGTAAAATCTCACCGAGCAACCTGGAAATCTGATACCACTTGATAGAGGCTAAGGTGTCCCGATGTTTCGATGAGATGGTGGCTATCGTTTTCTGTGGGAGTCGACCTTGACGATTCGACTACGAACGTGCGAGACGTCGCACCTTAGCAATCGCTAAACCAACTTCCGAGGGTTATTGACCACGCCGGAGCACGATCAACCTGACCACGAGGGTCTGTTTCCTGCGAGCAAACGAAGAACAAGCAAGAAACTGAGATTGCAATCAGGATATTGCGAATATAAGATGAAAGCTTTATTGATCAAGGTGGGGTTCTGTGACGTCTTGGTCTGGTCGTTGGACACAAACGAAGTACGCGAAGTTGCAGCTATGGCGAACTTTTAATCTAAACAAAACCCAAAGTCTAAACGA
>NW_025225108.1:0-84180 GCF_018294505.1 Triticum aestivum | reverse complement strand
AGGATATTGCGAATATAAGATGAAAGCTTTATTGATCAAGGTGGGGTTCTGTGACGTCTTGGTCTGGTCGTTGGACACAAACGAAGTACGCGAAGTTGCAGCTATGGCGAACTTTTAATCTAAACAAAACCCAAAGTCTAAATGACGCCCTAAGGGCTGTATATATGGAGGAAGAGGGGGGGGGGGGGAATTTCGTGGCCCTTGAGGGTGGGGTCCGAAACCAACCCTAACTCTTGTTTCCCCACACATACGGACTCTAAAAATAGCCTATACTTAAGTATTTCAAAATTACATGGGCCTGGCTCATTAATAAGGTGACGCAGCACCTAGAATAGCCTATGGACGAATATTATGAAGTGGCATCTTGTATATTTCGTCCAAGGCTTCATGCACTCCTTATGGTGGCTTCAAAGTCCTGAAATCATCACTTGTAACTCCGTTCTTCATCCCCTTGCGCATGCCATCAACTCCATGCGTGTTCTTGCTCCAATGTTCATCCTTCTCCAAGCTAGGCCCTTCATTTGTAAGCAAAACAAATGTATCCAATTTAGGCAGCATCATAATCTCATGAACATTAGAATCATTACCAAGAAACGAAAGTACCTGGTAATTTAATTGGCGTGCGCGAGCTCGAGTAATTGGTCCAGTATATGTAACAGTAGGGGCTGTGGGTGTAACAATGGTATTGATGTCCTCATCACATTCTGGGGTCGATGACTGGTCTCCCCAAAGCCTTGCGCTGTTCAGCTTCATTGTAGCCTTGAACACATTTGGCAGCGAGATTCTTCATGCGCTCACGAGAACCTTTTGCTTCTTATCGTTTCTTATGGAATGCCTCCTTGAGCTCATGCATCATGACCTTAAAGTTTTGAATGTCTTCAACATTGAGCTTGGCCATGTGCTTCTTGAACTAAGCCTTTTCATAGTCAATTTTGTGCTTCAGCTCAACAATCTTCTGTGCAAGAGCCAGCTCAGGAGCAATGGCTCCATGGAAGGAGACGCTGAGGCCAATTGGGAGCTGAAGATCATCAAAACTAAGATCTGGGCTGTCAAACCACTCATCAATAAACTTGTACAACATTTCCACATCAAAGAGGGGAAGATCATTGAAGATTTCTGCCTCTTGCTTGCTCTTTATCAATTGCTCAAGAGTGTCATCGCCATGATCGTTGTCGCTGGACAGATCAATGGCATCATTCTCGTTTCTCAAAACAGCAGCAGGGGTCAGTGCTGGACCAGTGGTGTGCATAGGCTTCTTTTTCTTCTTCTTAGACTTGGAGATGCGTGAGAGATCTTCAGACTGCACACTTGGCACAGAAGGAGCAGTGGCCAGAGGCTTCACCCGTGAAGCTTTTGGTGCAGGGGAAGGCTTCGAAGCTTTAGGTTTCTTTAACTTCTTTGGCTTCGGTGGTGCAGGCGATTCGTCAAAATCAGCGTCATCTGCAGGTTCATCCACGGCTGTCCCTTGAACCATAATATGAGTGATGAGACCTTCTAGGTTGTAGAAGGGCCCAACAAGATTGGATTCAGCTTCGCGTGTGCCATCGGCACGAGGAGAAGAGGGGCCTGGATTGAAGTCTAATCCCGACGACTTCTTGTTTTCTTTGGCCGAGTTCTTGGCAAACAGGAAGTTGCGCTTGAACAGATTGTCATCACGACACCATAGCAATGAAGATGGGTCGGCATCTGCAGGCTGTGGTCCGCGGACCATGCAAGGATAGAAGCCTTGTTCAATGGCTTCAGCTCTGGACCTGGGTGGAAGATTTTTGTACAAGATGTCTCCCCAGGGTCGCTTGATGGCGTTCTTCTCAGCATATTCTTGGGTCACGAACCTGTACTTGTACCATTGTTCTGCCCAATATCTTCGAATCCATTGGATTCGGGTTTTTTGCTGATTATAGTCCTCCTCTGAATCTGTCTTGTACAACTCATAGAGGTCAGGAGGAAAATCTCTTGAGGTGTTCCCATGGTGCTGTCTGCCACCCTTCCTTGTAGACTTTTCTGGTTCCATGAAGTTTAGACTGAAAGGCTTCAACACTGTCAAAGTCTTCCGTCTACTGGTCAGACAGGAACTCGCTTCAGGAGAATTTATGTGATGTTGTAAGAATTCTGCAAATGAATGCAGACTATGAGAACCAAGGGATTCTCCCATGGACATGTACCTGTGACAGCATTAGAGATGCGAGGGAAGGGGAAGAGGTCATATGCATTCTCAGAAGATTTTGAAGATAAATCAGTTTTAGAAGGCATTGACCTCATAGTGCGAAGACATTCACTCATATGTAGAGAGTTGGTTCCAGATTTGTACGAATTCACGAATAAGTACAAGTGAGGAATCTAACTACTTTGTGAAGCATAAGTGAACATACTAGGCATGCTATGAGATGCAGAACGAGATAGATCTAACTTCGTAGGAACAGAAACCACTTGTGGTCGAAAAGGATGAATCTATCGGATCAAAAAGACTGTAAAAGGAGTTTTTATTTACCACTCGAGGAACTGCTAGACAGAGTAGGAGATGAAGCCGAGCAGTTCGATCTTTCGTGCCCTAACTTGGCAACAGAGGACACCTACGGGGACGGCGGAGAAGACGATGTCCGCGGCCGGCGTGATGATGGCGTCGGTGAGGTCGCGGCAGCTAAGCGCTTCGTTGCCGGCGACGTCGAGGGCTAGCGGTGGCGCTATGGTTTGTGCGAGAGAGAGAAGTGGAAGGAGAGATAAAGACTGGGGTGAGGCATGCATTTATAGGGACAGGGACGGCACATCGTTATTATGTTGGTGCCCCTGGCGGTTCACATCTAAAGGACACATGGCGATCATGCAACACATTGGAGGTTGTTCCACGTTCCCATGCACGCCTGGATTGTCGGGTGGTCGTTCCCGCTTCTCCGGGTTTCAGGCAAAAAGGATTGACCATTTAAAATAGATATAATGTTTGTCTATGTATCTTCTGCTGACAAGGACGCAGCGAAGACATTCGACAGTTTCAATAGAATGCATATGATTTGGATAGATAGACTTAAGACGGGAGCATAGAAAGGTCAGGGTCCGATCACATTAACTTAGTTCAAAAGATTCAACTAGAAGACATAGCTATAAGTGAATGTTGTAGAGGACATAAACCAAATCAGTATATTGAAGATAAACATGAAGCCATGTTAACAATGAAGACAAACCAAATGCGAAGACTTTGCAAATGAAACAACAACAGAAAGTATTCCAAACAAAAAGTTTGGTGGTGGCGTTACCACCGGATAGGAAGTATTAGACCCAGACACGGCGCACAATTATTATGGCGCTCCAAAGTCAAATTCCGCGTTAATGTATTCACACTTAGAGTGTAAGTCTTCATTAGTTGAAGATATACGTTACTTCGTGTGTTTGCACATCTAAGTCACTAACATGCATAAGTGTTAGGATGTGTGCATGATCACAGGACATTTGAGGATTCCAAGATATTTAGCTCACACCGCAACTTGCAAAACCTTTTCTCATCCAAGGGCTTTGTGAAGATATCTGCCAGCTGCTCTTCAGTGTTGACGTGAATGATATCAATATCTTCCTTCATGACATGATCTCTCAGAAAGTGATGACGGATTTGGATGTGCTTTGTCTTCGAGTGCTGAACTGGGTTGTTGGCAATCTTGATGGCGCTTTCATTATCGCAGTAGAGTGGCACTTGCTTCAGATGAATGCCATAGTCTTTGAGTATTTGCTTCATCCATAGAAGCTGACGCAGCAAGATCTAGCAGCAATGTATTCAGATTCAGTAGTGGAGAGAGATACACAGTTCTGCTTCTTTGAAGACCAACACACAAGTGATCGTCCCAGAAAGTGACATGTGCCTGATGTAGATTTGTGATCCACCTTGTCACCATCATAATCAGCATCCGAGAATCCAACTAGATCAAACTCTGAGCCCTTTGGATACCATAATCCTAGTGTTGGGGTGTAAGCCAAATATCGAAGAATTCGCTTCACAGCTAAATGATGCGATTCCTTTGGTGCCGCTTGGAATCGGGCACACATGCAAACACTAAGCATGATGTCCGACCTAGATGCACATAAGTAAAGCAAAGAACCAATCATGGAGCAGTATACCTTTTGATCGAACTCTTTACCATTGGCGTCAGAATCTAGATGACTCTTGGTAGGCATTGGCGTCGTATAACCTTTGTAGTCTTGCATTCCAAACTTCTTCAGGCAATCTTTGAGGTATTTATCTTGAGATATGAAGATGCCATTACGTTGTTGTCGTATTTGAAGACCAAGGAAGAACTTCAGCTCACCCATCATGGACATCTGATATTGCTCTTCCATCATGTATCCAAACTCATCACTGTATTTCTGATTAGTGCAGCCGAAGATAATGTCATCCACATATATTTGGCACACAAACAGTTCACCATCATATGTCTTTGTAAAGAGTGTGGGATCCAGGGAACCAAGTTTGAAGCCTTTGCTCTTTAGGAAGTCCTTGAGTGTGTCATACCAAGAACGAGGGGCTTGTTTGAGGCCATACAGTGCCTTGTTGAGCTTGTAAACATTGCCAGGATGTTTTGGATCTTCAAAGCCAGGCGGTTGTGCGACATACACTTCTTCTTCAACCTTGCCATTGAGAAATGCACTCTTCACATCCATTTGATACAGCATGATGTTGTGATGGTTTGCATAGGCTAGCAATATGCGAATGGCTTCAAGCCTAGCCACAGGAGCAAATGTTTCATCAAAGTCAATCCCTTCAATTTGAGTGTATCCTTGAGCAACGAGACGAGCTTTGTTTCTGAAAACTTAACCATGCTCATCTTGTTTGTTGCGATATATCCATTTAGTGCCTATGATATTGTGCTTACGAGGACCAGGACGCTTGACCAGTTCCCATACATTATTCAACTCAAACTGTTGATGCTCTTCTTGCATAGATTGAATCCATTCAAGTTCCATGAAGGCTTCAGCAACTTTCTTGGGTTCAAATATTGAGACGAAAGCAAAGTGCCCACAAAAATTTGCTAGTTGTGTTGCTCTTGAACGAGTGATTGGACCAGGCGCATTGATGCTATCAATTATCTCCTCAATCTGTACTTCATTTGCAACATGAGGATGAACTGGACGAAGATTTTGCTCTTGCTGATCATTTTCATTGTTTGAAGGATTGTCTTCAGGCTAAGCATTGTCTTCAGGTTGATTGGGTGCAGAGATGATAAGTTCCTCTTCAGGCTGTACTTCAGACGGTATGATTTCTCCAGTTCACATAAGCTTGATGGATTCACTGGGTGGAATTTCATCTAGCACATTTGGCAGGTGCTCTCTTTGCGAGCCATTAGTCTCATCGAACCGCACATCCACAGTTTCAACCACTTTATAGTGAAAGAGGTTGAAGACTCTGTAGGAGTGTGAGTCCTTTCCGTAACCGAGCATAAAACCTTCATGTGCTTTCGATGCAAATTTTGAAGTGTGATGTGGATCCTTGATCCAGCACCTGGCACCAAATACTCTGAAGTAACTGACGTTTGGCTTCTTACCAGTGAGCAGTTCATAAGATGTTTTGTTCAGAAGCTTGTGAAGATAAACACGGTCGATGACATGGCATGCAGTATCAATAGCTTCGGGCCAGAACTTTCTTGGTGTCTTGTATTCATCGAGCATTGTCCGAGCCATCTGAATAAGTGTTCGGTTCTTGCGTTCCACGATGCCATTCTGCTGCGGCGTGTACGGAGCTGAGAACTCTTAAGTGATGTCCAATGTATCGAGATAAGTGTCGAGGACAGTGTTCTTGAATTCAGTGCCGTTGTCGCTTCTGATGTGCTTGATCTTGACGCCATAGTTGTTCATGGCTCAATTTGCGAAGCGTCTGAAGACATCCTACACTTCAGTCTTGTAGAGGATTATATGCAGCCATGTATATCTTGAATAATCATCAACAATGACGAAGCCATAGAGACAAGCAGTAGTAGTAAGAGTAGAGTAGTGAGTAGGGCCGAAGAGGTCCATGTGTAGCAGTTTGAAGGGTTGAGTCGTTGTCATGATTGTCTTCGAGGGATGCTTGGCCCTCGTCATCTTTCCAATTTCGCAGGCACCGCATAAGTGATCCTTCTTGAACTTGACGCCCTCGATGCCTATGACGTGCTTCTTCTTTGCAAGAGTATGCAAGTTCCTCATGCCAGCATGCCCTAGCCTTGGATGCCAGAGCTAGCATTCTGAAGCTTTTGCAAGAAGACATACGGCGAGCTGTGTTCCTGCTGAGAAATCTACCATGTAGAAATCATCTTTCCGATATCCTATGGACGAATATTATGAAGTGGCATCTTGTATATTTCGTCCAAGGCTTCATGCACTCCTTATGGCGGCTTCAAAGTCCTGAAATCATCACTTGTAACTCCGTTCTTGATCCCCCTGCGCATGCCATCAACTCCATGTGTGTTCTTGCTCCAATGTTCATCCTTCTCCAAGCTAGACCCTTCATTTGTAAGCAAAACAAATGTCTCCAATTTAGGCAGCATCATAATCTCATGAACATTAGAATCATTACCAGGAAACGAAAGTACCTGGTAATTTAATTGGCGTGCGCGAGCTCTAGTAATTGGTCCAGTATATGTAACAGTAGGGGCTGTGGGTGTAACAATGGTATTGATGTCCTCATCATCCTCCCCTTCTTGAAATGAAGTCGTCCTCGACGGAAGCGCATCTTCCTCACCCAAATAAGGCTTCAAATCTGCAATGTTAAAAGTGGGACGAACCCCAAAATCTACAGGTAGCTCAAGTTTATATGCATTATCATTTATTTTCTCTAACACCTTAAAAGGACCATCAGCACGTGGCATTAGCTTTGATTTGCGCAGATTAGGAAATCTATCTTTACGCAAATGTAACCAAACAAGATCTCCAGGCGCAAACACAACATGTTTTCTACCCTTATCTCCAGCAAGTTTATATTTAGCATTCATACGCTCAATGTTTTCCTTAGTTAACTCATGCATTTTTGAAATCAATTCAGAACGTTCTTTAGCATCAAAATTAACCTTCTCTGAAGATGGAAGAGGCAACAAATCAATAGGTGCACGAGGTAGGAAACCATACACAATTTCAAAAGGGCACATCTTAGTAGTAGAATGCAATGAACGATTATAAGCAAATTCAATATGAGGCAAGCATTCTTCCCACATTTTCTTGTTATTCTTCAAAACAGCCCTAAGCATAGTAGACAACTTTCTATTGACTACTTCAGTTTGTCCATCAGTTTGGGGGTGACAAGTAGTACTAAAAAGCAGCTTAGTCCCCAACTTAGCCCATAAACATCTCCAAAAGTGGCTAAGAAATTTAGTATCACGATCTGAAACAATAGTATTTGGCACACCATGTAAGCGAATAATTTCACGAAAGAACAAATCAGCAACATTAACAACATCATCGCTTTTATGACATGGTATAAAGTGTGCCATTTTCGAGAACCTATCCACGACAACAAATATGCTATCCCTCCCCTTCTTTGTTCGAGGTAAACCTAAAACAAAGTCCATAAATATATCCTCCCAAGGAACACTAGGTACAGGCAAAGGCATATATAAACCATGAGGATTGAGTCGTGACTTAGCTCTTTGACATGTAGTGCAGCGAGCAACAAAACGCTCAACATCCCGTCTCATCTTTGGCCAAAAGAAATGTGTAGCAAGTATATCCTCCGTCTTCTTGACGCCAAAGTGTCCCATTAATCCTCCTCCATGCACCTCCTGCAACAACAAAAGACGAACGGAGCTAGCTGGAATGCATAGCTTGTTAGCACGAAACACAAATCCATCGTTAAGAACGAACTTGTTCCAAGTTCTCCCTTCCTTACAATTCTGCAATACATCTTTAAATTCAGCATCATGAACATATTGATCTTTGATGGTCTCCAAACTAAATATTTTAAAGTCAAGTTGTGAAAGCATAGTATAACGACGAGACAAGGCATCAGCAATAACATTTTCTTTACCCTTCTTGTGTTTAATGACATAAAGGAAAGTCTCAATGAATTCAATCCATTTAGCATGCCTACGGTTCAGTTTTGCTTGACTTTTAATGTGTTTCAAAGATTCATGATCAGAATGTATAACAAATTCCTTGGGCCATAAATAATGTTGCCATGTTTCTAAGGTCCGAACAAGAGCATATAATTCTTTATCATAAGTAGAATAGTTCAGACTAGGCCCACTCAATTTTTCAGAAAAGTATGCAATAGGTTTTCCATTTTGTAATAACACACCTCCTAATCCAATTCCACTAGCATCACATTCAAGCTCAAAAGTCTTATTGAAATTAGGCAGTTGGAGTAAAGGAGCATGTGTCAACTTATCTTTCAATACCGTGAAGGCTTCTTCCTATGCGATACCCCAAACAAAAGGCACATCCTTCATTGTAAGCTCATTGAGAGGTGCAGCAATGGTGCTGAAATCTCTCACAAAACGCCTATAGAGAAACCAGCGAGGCTAAGGAAACTCCTCACTTGTGTGACCGTTTTGGGCTGCGGCCAACTCTCAATAGCTTCAATCTTGGCTTTATCAACTTCAATTCCCTGTGGAGTAAAACCATAGCCAAGAAAAGATACTCGGTCGGTGCAAAAGGTGCACTTTCCAAGGTTTCCAAACAAACGTGCATCACATAGAGCAATAAAAACAGCACGTAAATGTTCCAAATGTTCCTCCAAAGATTTGCTATAAATCAATATGTCATCAAAGTAAACTACCACAAATCGTCCAATGAAAGCACGTAAAACTTCGTTCATTAACCTCATAAAAGTACTAGGTGCATTAGTTAACCCAAAAGGCATGACTAACCACTCATATAATCCAAACTTAGTTTTAAATGCTGTTTTCCATTCATCTCCCAATTTCATACGAATTTGATGGTATCCACTACGCAAATCAACTTTGGAGAATATTGTAGAACCACTCAATTCATCAAGCATATCATCTAGCCTAGGAATAGGATGACGATAACGAATAGTAATATTATTTATGCCTCTACAATCAAAGCACATACGTGACGTACCATCCTTTTGCGGCACTAAAATGATAGGAACTGCACAAGGACTAAGGGATTCGCGTATATAACCTTTGTCGAGCAGTTCTTGTACTTGACGCATAATCTCCTTCGTCTCCTCTGGATTGGTACGGTATGGTGCACGGTTGGGTAGCGAAGCACCGGGAATTAAGTCAATTTGATGCTCAATCCCTCGAATAGGTGGTAATCCCGGTGGCACGTCTTGTGGAAAGACGTCAGCGAACTCCTGCAAAATGTTAGTGACAGCAGGGGGCAAAGAGGAAGGCACGTCCTCGAATGAAAATAATGCCTCTTTGCACACAAAAGCATAGCAAACAGATTTGCTGAAATCTAGCTCATCAATATCAGATTTGGTGGCAAGTAAACATGCACTTTTCAATTTAATTTCAGAAACAACAGTAGATGGTTTATTATTAGGCTTCATTTGGTGCTCAAATTCTTTTGCCACAATCTGATTTTCACTCTTATTTGTCTCCTGTTTTGCTTTATTAGCTCTATTAATATCATCTTTCAAAATGGAATCAGGAGTCATAGGAAGCAAAGTAATATTTTTATCGTTATGAACAAGAGTTACTGATTGTTTCTACCATGGTGTACAGAATTTTTATCAAATTGCCATGGTCTACCAAGTAATAAGGAACATGCTTGCATAGGTACCACATCACAATCAACATAATCAGCATATGTAGAGATACTAAAATGCACACGAACAATACGTGTTACCTTAACCTTGCCGCTGTTGTTGAACCATTGGATGTAGTAAGGATGTGGATGTGGTCTTGTGGTGAGAGATAGCTTCTCCACCATGTCAATGCTAGCCAAGTTATTGCAGCTCCCTCCATCTATGATCACGCGAACAGAACGTTCCTTCACAACTCCCTTTGTATGGAACAAATTATGCCTCTGATTTTGCTCAGCTTGTGTAACCTGCACACTCAAAACACATTGAGCAACTAAACATTCATACCTGTCAGCATCTTCAGGAGCCATGTATTGCGTCTCATGATCAGAATCGTCTCCACCGTGTTCGTCATGTGTAATAAGAGCCAAAGTCTCCTCATCATAATCACTAGCGGACTCATACCCACCATCCTCAGTAACAATCATCACACGCTTAGATGGGCATTCTCTCGCATAATGACCTCCACCCTTGCAACGTCGACAAATAATATCATGTGTTTGCCCTGTTGATGCCATGGATGAAGAAGAGCTCTTTGCAGGCCCAGAAGGTGTGCTCTTGGCAGATAGTGGTGATTGTGCTTGCTTTATTGTATCACGGTTGGAGGTGGCGGCCGATGGAGGTGCCGGTGTAGCAGAACGTGTGGAAGTAGATGATGCACGTGGTGTCCATGATGAAGGTCGACCTGCAGAAAAGTTAGTCCGCGCCAATGCCTGTCGATCCTACACTTCACGTTCAGCTTTACAAGCAAGATGGAATAAACGAGTGATATTAGTATACTCCTTATACTCTAGAATCGTCTGAATCTCTCTATTTAATCCATCCATAAAACGTGCAAGCATAGCTTCATTCTCCTCAACAATACCACATCTAATCATGCCAGTTTGTAATTCCTGATAATATTCTTGATGAGGACATCAATACAATTGTTACACCCACAGCCCCTGCTGCTATACATACTGGACCAATTACTAGAGCTTGTGCACGCCAACTAAATTACCAGGTACTTTCGTTTCTTGGTAATGATTCTAATGTTCATGAGAATATGATGCTGCCTAAATTGGATACATTTGTTTTGCTTACAAATGAAGGGCCTAGCTTGGAGAAGGATGAACATTGGAGCAAGAACAAGCATGGAGATGATGGCATGCGCAAGGGGAACAAGAACGGAGTTACAAGTGATGATTTCAGGACTTTGAAGCCACCATAATGGGTGCATGAAGCCTTGGACGAAATATACAAGATGCCACTTCATAAATTTCGTCCCGAGGCTATTTTAGGTGCTGCGCCACCTTATTATTGGGCCAGGTGTCCCGTCTTTCGATGAGATGATGGATATCGCTTTGGTGGAAGTCGACTTTGACGATCCGACTACGAACGTGCGAGGACGTCGAGCCTTAGCAATCGCTAAACCAACTCCGAGAGGTTATTGACCACGCCGGAGCAAGATCAACCTGACCACGAGGGTCTGTTTCCTGCGAGCAAACGAAGAACAAGCAAGAAACTGAGATTGCAATCTGGATATTGCGAATATAAGATGAAAGCTTTATTGATCAAGGTGGGGTTCTGTGACGCCTTTGTCTGGTCGTTGAACACAAACGAAGTACGCGAAGTTGCAGCTATGGCGAACTTTTAATCTAAACAAAACCCAAAGTCTAAACGATGCCCTAAGGGCTGTATATATGGAGGAAGAGGGGGGGAATTTCGTGGCCCTTGGTGGAGGGGTCCGAAATCAACCCTATCTCTTGTTTCCCCACACATACGGACTCTAAAAATAGCCTATACTTATGTATTTCGAAATTACATGGGCCTGGCCCAATAATAAGGTGACGCAACACCTAAAATAGCCTCGGGACGAAATTTATGAAGTGGCATCTTGTATATTTCGTCCAAAGCTTCATGCACCCATTATGGTGGCTTCAAAGTCCTGAAATCATCACTTGTAACTCCGTTCTTGTTCCCCTTGCGCATGCCATCATCTCCATGCTTGTTCTTGCTCAAATGTTCATCCTTCTCCAAGCTAGGCCCTTCATTTGTAAGCAAAACAAATGTATCCAATTTAGGCAGCATCATATTCTCATGAACATTAGAATCATTACCAAGAAACGAAAGTACCTGGTAATTTAGTTGGCGTGCACGAGCTCTAGTAATTGGTCCAGTATGTATAGCAGCAGGGGCTGTGGGTGTAACAATTGTATTGATGTCCTCATCATCCTCCCCTTCTTGAAATGAAGTCGTCCTCGACGGAAGTTCATCTTCCTCACCCAAATAAGGCTTCAAATCTGTAATGTTAAAAGTGGGACTAACCCCAAAATCTGCAGGCAGCTCAAGTTTATATGCATTATCATTTATTTTCTCTAACACCTTAAAGGGACCATCAGCACGTGGCATTAACTTTGATTTGCGCACATCAGGAAATCTATCCTTACGCAAATGTAACCAAACAAGATCTCCAGGTGCAAACACAACATGTTTTCTACCCTTATCTCCAGCAAGTTTATATTTAGCATTCATGCGCTCAATGTTTTCCTTAGTTAACTCATGCATTTTTAAAATCAATTCAGCACGTTGTTTAGAATCAAAATTAACCTTATCCGAAGATGGAAGAGGCAACAAATCAATAGGTGCATGAGGTAGGAAACCATACACAACTTCAAAAGGGCACATCTTAGTAGTAGAATGCAATGAACGATTATAAGCAAATTCAATATGAGGCAAGCATTCCTCCCACATTTTCTTATTATTCTTCAAAACAGCCCTAAGCATAGTAGACAACATTCTATTGACTACTTCAGTTTGTCCATCAATTTGGGGGTGACAAGTAGTACTAAAAAGCAGTTTAGTCCCCAACTTAGCCCATAAACATCTCCAAAAGTGGCTAAGAAATTTAGTATCACGATCTGAAACAATAGTATTTGGCACACCATGCAAGCGAATAATTTCACGAAAGAACAAATCAGCAACATTAACAGCATCATCGCTTTTATGACATGGTATAAAGTGTGCCATTTTCGAGAATCTATCCACGACAACAAATATGCTATCCCTCCCCTTCTTTGTTCGAGGTAAACCTAAAACAAAGTCCATAGATATATCCTCCCAAGGAACACTAGGTACAGGCAAAGGCATATATAAACCATGAGGATTGAGTCGTGACTTAGCTTTTTGACATGTAGTGCAGCGAGCAATAAAACGCTCAACATCCCGTCTCATCTTTGGCCAAAAGAAATGTGTAGCAAGTACGTCCTCCGTCTTCTTCACGCCAAAGTGTCCCATTAATCCTCCTCCATGCGCCTCCTGCAACAACAAAAGACGAACGGAGCTAGCTGGAATGCATAGCTTGTTAGCACGAAACACAAATCCATCGTTAACAACAAACTTGTTCCACATTCTTCCTTCTTTACAATTCTGCATCAGGATTAGTGCAAGTGAAGCAAGATAGGGTGGATGGATCCACTGAAGGCTCCTTTGCAGCAACCAATGTGGTTTTGGGGTACTGCTCAGGTTTCCAGTAAGAGCCATCATCATTCATTTTCCTTTTGAACCCAACACCCTCTTTCCTAGGGTTTCGGTTCAGAATCTACCTTTTGAGGACATCACATAGTGTCTGATGCCCTTTGAGACTTTTGTACATCCCTGTTTCAAGCAATGTCTTCAACCTAGCATTTTCATCAGCAATAGCAGTGGCATCCTCAGCAGAGGGTTAGTTACCACATCAACAGTTGAAGATATTACAATAGTAGCAGCAGTAGAACATCCAGCAACAGAAGTAGTGTTGTCATGCTCAATGCATTTAAGACATGGTGGTTCAAATCCTTCCTTAGCGGGACTGATCTGTTTGGTGCGAAGTGACTCGTTTTGCTTTTGAAGATCTTCTTGAGCCGCTCTCAATTTCTCAAGATCTTGCTTCCTTTGAAGATAATCATAGGAAAGCTTTTCATGAGTTGTTGAGAGCGTTTCATGACGACTTTCAAGTTCCTCATACTTAACATGAAGATTCTTTATGTCTTCAATTAAGGACTGGGATCGAGTCATTTCAGCGTCTAACAGCTCATCGCTTTTGTCTAACAGTTTTTGAATATGTTCCATAGCTTTCCGTTGTTCAGTTGCAATTTTAGCAAGTGTTTGGTAGCTGGGTTTGGAACCACAATCAGAGTCATCTTCTGATGAGGACATCAATACCATTGTTACACCCACAGCCCCTACTGTTACATATACTGGACCAATTACTAGAGCTCGCGCATGCCAATTAAATTACCAGGTACTTTCGTTTCTTGGTAATGATTCTAATGTTCATGAGATTATGATGCTGCCTAAATTGGATACAATTGTTTTGCTTACAAATGAAGGGGCCTAGCTTGGAGAAGGATGAACATTGGAGCAAGAACACGCATGGAGTTGATGGCATGCGCAAGGGGATCAAGAACGGAGTTACAAGTAATGATTTCAGGACTTTGAAGCCGCCATAAGGAGTGCATGAAGCCTTGGACGAAATATACAAGATGCCACTTCATAATATTCGTCCATAGGCTATTCTAGGTGCTGCGTCACCTTATTAATGGGCCAGGCCCATGTAATTTCGAAATACTTAAGTATAGGCTATTTTTAGAGTCCGTATGTGTGGGGAAACAAGAGTTAGGGTTGGTTTCGGACCCCACCCTCAAGGGCCACGATATTCCCCCCTCTTCCTCCATATATACAACCCTTAGGGCATTGTTTAGACTGTGGGTTTTGTTTAGATTAAAAGTTCGCCATAGCTGCAACTTCGCGTACTTCGTTTGTGTCCAACGACCAGACCAAGACGTCACAGAACCCCACCTTGATCAATAAAGCTTTCATCTTATATTCGCAATATCCCGATTGCAATCTCAGTTTCTTGCTTGTTCTTCGTTTGTTCGCAAGAAACATACCCTCGTGGTCAGGTTGATCATGCTCCGGCGTGGTCAATAACCCTCGGAAGTTGGTTTAGCGATTGCTAAGGCGCGACGTCTCGCACGTTCTTAGTCGGATCGTCAAGGTCGACTCCCACAGAAAACGATAGCCACCATCTCATCGAAACATCGGGACACCCCAGCCTCTATCAAGTGGTATCAGATTTCCAGGTTGCTCGGTGAGATTTTACAGTTTTTCATAGATTAGATCGAGTCTGTTCTTCATACCTACAGTCCACGAAAAAGCCACACAAAAAAATTAGGGTTAGTTCATGATATCCGAACCAATCTGAGCCTTTGCATAATCTTTTTAGGGTTTTTGCTTTGTTGAATTTGCGGTTGCATCGTCGTGTCAAGTTGCTGGTCTTAGAGTCTAGTCTTTTAGAGTTTCGAGTTCTGGTCATAAGTTGTCACGCCGCCGCCGCACCATCATCATCGCCCATCTACCACTTTTGCTTATCCGCCACCGCTCTGAATATATATCCATATACCAGCACCAATCCGTATCCATATACCACCACCAATCTCTATCCATATACCACCACCTCTACCATATACCAGCACCGCTGCCATATACCACAACCATATATCCACCACCAATCCGAGTTCTTCTCATATTAGGTTTCTTCTTGAGATCAATCTAAATTCCGATTCGTGTTTCCTTGCCTGCGTAGGTCTCGGAAAAAAAACGAGTCTGGAGACCCCCGGGCAGTTTTTAGGCCAAAATTTTCACGGGAAAATTTTTTTCCCTATCCTATTTTTAGGCTTTTCTGAGTCTTTTGAGCCACGTGCCATCATAGTGATTTTTTGTCGCACTTTTTCATCGTCGCTACCCTGATTTCCGAAAAAAAGTGAATTTTTTTTCGTGCCCATCCTATCAGTTTGACGAGGGAAGAGTTTTGAGACACTCGCCATTATAGTGATTTTTCACAAAAAATAAAGAGGAGCGCAAAAAAAGAGAGTTCCAGAGTGTGCTTTTCCCTTATTTACGTGCAACGCCGTGATTTTGTTAGTGTTCTAGGCTCGCGTCTCTAGCACGGTCTAGCCTAGGACCAGCACAGTATCGTCGTTGAGCGTTTATTCAACTTTGCATCTCTGAATTGATTATTGCTGACCCTTTTTGCTACCATACTATAAGCCTTCCCAGCTCCACATACATCTACGTCGTGCATTTGACTCTCCCTGGCAATCGCTCTATCCAAGCTTTTGAGAGTTTTGACTACAACGGTTGCCGATCACCGCCTGCTGCTGGGTAAGAACTGGTAAGAATTTGAAATTTGCTTGACGGATTTGTGACACCCGCCACCACCACCACTGGTTAGTATTCTGTAGGATCATATTCTTGTGTGTTTCTATTGCTGCTAACCATGCCAGGATCACAAGCCGACGAGACTGACTGGGAGAACTTGACGAACAAGGAGCTTCATGATACGTTTCAGCAAATGATGAGTGGACATGTGCAAGATGTGATAAACAGATTTGAAGAGGCCATGGAGAAGATAGATGGCATGGAGAAGACGTTTGCTCGATAACAAGTTTGCTGAATTGCTTTCGCGTTTTCCACCACCACCACCGGCTGCTCCTGCCGCACCTCTGCAAGAACAACAACAACACCGACTACCTCCATGTCGGGAAACAGCCCTCCGCCGAGCGAGCCGTGTCCCTCTTCAGTCGGGCCAAACTGCTGGTGCTGCTGTTGATACTTCTATGGATCCTACTGCTGATGTGGAGGAGGATGATTATGTGGGAGATTATGAGGATGAGGTTGATCAAAATCAGAACTACGTGCCACCACCAGCACAGCAACCACCAGGTCGTCCACATGCAAATAATGGCAATGGTAGGGCTCACCCTCAGGTACGAGATCATGACCATCTCCCTAAACTAAAATTGAATATTCCACCATTTGAGGGTAGATATGTTCCTGATATATATCTTACTTGGGAGTTAGAAACTGAACAACGATTTACATGTTTACAATATCCCGAGGAGAGACGTGTTCCTGCTGCTGTTTGTGCTTTCACTAGTTTTGCATGTGTTTGGTGGTCTGAGCATTGTAGATTATATCCTATTCCGGCTACTTGGGCTGCTTTGAAAACTGCTATGCGTACTCGTTGGGTTCCACCATATTATCAACGTGAATTACTTCAAAAATTGCAGCGCTTAAGACAGGGAAAAAATTATGTAGAAGAATATTATCAGGAATTACAAACTGGCATTATTAGATGTGGTATTGTTGAGGAGAATGAAGCTATGCTTGCACCTTTTATGGGTGGATTAAATAGAGAGATTCAGACGATTCTAGAGTATAAGGAGTATACTAATATCACTCGTTTATTCCATCTTGCTTGTAAAGCTGAACGTGAAGTGCAGGATCGACAGGCATTGGCGCGGACTAACTTTTCAGCAGGTCGACCTTCATCATGGACACCACGTGCATCATCTACTTCCACACGTTCTGCTACACCGGCGCCTCCGTCGGCTGCCACCTCCAACCGTGATACAATAAAGCAGGCACAATCACCACTATCTGCCAAGAGCACACCTTCTGGGCCTGCAAAGAGCTCTTCTTCATCCATGGCATCAACAGGACAAACACATGATATTATTTGTCGACGTTGCAAGGGTGGAGGTCATTATGCGAGAGAATGCCCATCTAAGCGTGTGATGATTGTTACTGAGGATGGAGGGTATGAGTCCGCTAGTGACTATGACGAGGAGACTTTGGCTCTTATTGTACGTGACGAACACGGTGGAGACGATTCTGATCATGAGACGCAATACATGGCTCCTGAAGATGCTGACAGGTATGAATGTTTAGTTGCTCAACGTGTTTTGAGTGTGCAGGTTACACAAGCTAAGCAAAATCAGAGGCATAATTTGTTCCATACAAAGGGAGTTATGAAGGAACGTTCTATTCGCGTGATCATAGATGGACGGAGCTGCAATAACTTGGCTGATAGAGGCAAATGTGTCCCGTCTTTCGATGAGATGGTGGATTTCGCTTTGGTGGAAGTCGACTTTGACGATCCGACTACGAACGTGCGAGGACGTCGCGCCTTAGCAATCGCTAAACCAACTCCGAGAGGTTATTGACCACGCCGGAGCACGATCAACCTGACCACGAGGGTCTGTTTCCTGCGAGCAAACGAAGAACAAGCAAGAAACTAAGATTGCAATCTGGATATTGCGAATATAAGATGAAAGCTTTATTGATCAAGGTGGGGTTCTGTGACGCCTTTGTCTGGTCGTTGAACACAAACGAAGTACGCGAAGTTGCAGCTATGGCGAACTTTTAATCTAAACAAAACCCAAAGTCTAAACGATGCCCTAAGGGCTGTATATATGGAGGAAGAGGGGGAGAATTTCGTGGCCCTTGGTGGAGGGGTCCGAAATCAACCCTATCTCTTGTTTCCCCACACATACGGACTCTAAAAATAGCCTATACTTATGTATTTCGAAATTACATGGGCCTGGCCCAATAATAAGGTGACGCAGCACCTAAAATAGCCTCGAGACGAAATTTATGAAGTGGCGTCTTGTATATTTCGTCCAAGGCTTCATGCACCCATTATGGTGGCTTCAAAGTCCTGAAATCATCACTTGTAACTCCGTTCTTGTTTCCCTTGCGCATGCCATCATCTCCATGCTTGTTCTTGCTCCAATGTTCATCCTTCTCCAAGCTAGGCCCTTCATTTGTAAGCAAAACAAATGTATCCAATTTAGGCAGCATCATATTCTCATGAACATTAGAATCATTACCAAGAAACGAAAGTACCTGGTAATTTAGTTGGCGTGCACGAGCTCTAGTAATTGGTCCAGTATGTATAGCAGCAGGGGCTGTGGGTGTAACAATTGTATTGATGTCCTCATCAACGCCTATAGAATCCAGCGAGGCCAAGAAAACTCCTCACTTGTGTGACCGTTTTGGGCTGCGGCCAACTCTCAATAGCTTCAATCTTGGCTTTGTCAACTTCAATTCCCTGTGGAGTAACAACATAGCCAAGAAAAGATACTCGGTCGGTGCAAAAGGTGCACTTCCCAAGGTTACCAAACAAACGTGCATCACGTAGAGCAATAAAAACAGCATGTAAATGTTCCAAATGTTCTTCCAAAGATCTGCTATAAATCAGTATGTCATCAAAGTAAACTACCACAAATCGTCCAATGAAAGCACGTAAAACTTCGTTCATTAATCTCATGAAAGTACTAGGTGCATTAGTTAACCCAAAAGGCATGACTAACCACTCATATAATCCAAACTTAGTTTTAAATGCTGTTTTCCATTCATCTCCCAATTTCATACGAATTTGATGGTAGCCACTACGCAAATCAACTTTGGAGAATATTGTAGAGCCACTCAATTCATCAAGCATATCATCTAGCCTAGGAATAGGATGACGATAACGAATAGTAATATTATTAATGCCTCTACAATCAACACACATACGTGATGTACCATCCTTTTTCGGCACTAGAATAATAGGAACAGCACAAGGACTAAGGGATTCACGTATATAACCTTTGTCGAGAAGCTCTTGTACTTGGCGCATAATCTCCTTCATCTCCTCTGGATTGGTACGGTATGGTGCACGGTTTGGCAGTGAAGCACCGGGAATTAAGTCAATCTGATGCTCAATCCCTCGAATAGGCGGTAATCCCGGTGGCACGTCTTGTGGAAAGACGTCAGCGAACTCCTGCAAAATGTTAGTGACAGCAGGAGGCAAAGAGGAAGGCACGTCCTCGAATGAAAATAATGCCTCTTTGCACACAAAAGCATAGCAAACAGATTTGCTGAAATCTAGCTCATCAATATCAGATTTGGTAGCAAATAAACATGCACTTTTCAATTTAATTTCAGAAGCAACACTAGATGGTTTACTATTAGACTTCATTTGTTGCTCAAATTCTTTTGCCACAATCTGATTTTCACTCTTATTCGTCTCCTGTTTTGCTTTATTAGCTCTATTAATATCATCTTTCAAAATGGAATCAGGAGTCATAGGAAGCAAAGTAATATTTTTATCCTTATGAACAAGAGTATAGTGATTGTTTCTACCATGGTGTACAGAATTTTTATCAAATTGCCATGGTCTACCAAGTAATAAGGAACATGCTTGCATAGGTACCACATCACAATCAACATAATCAGCATATGTAGATATACTAAAATGCACACGAACAGTACGTGTTACCTTAACCTTGCCGCTGTTGTTGAACCATTGGATGTAGTAAGGATGTGGATGTGGTCTTGTGGTGAGAGAAAGCTTCTCCACCATCTCCATGCTAGCCAAGTTGTTGCAGCTCCCTCCGTCTATGATGACGCGCACAGAACGTTCCTTCACAACTCCCTTGGTATGGAACAAATTGTGCCTCTGATTGTGCTCAGCTTGTGTGACCTGCACACTCAAAACACGTTGAGCAACTAAACATTCATACCTGTCAGCGTCTTCAGGAGCCATGTATTGCGTCTCATGATCAGAATCATCTCCACCATGTTCTTCACGTGTAATAAGAGCCAAAGTCTCCTCATCATAGTCACTAGCGGACTCATATCCACCATCCGCAGTAGCAATCATCACACGCGGAGATTTGCATTCCCTCGCATAATGACCTCCTCCCTTACAACGACGACAAATAATATCACTTGTGTGCCCTGTTGATGCCATGGAAGAAGAAGAACGCTGTGCAGGCCCCGCAGGTGCGCTCTTGGCAGATAATGGTGGTTGTGCCTGTTTTCTTGTATCACGGCTGGAGGTGGCACCTGATGGAGGTGCTGGTGCAGTTGAAGTAGAAGATGCACGTGGTGTCCATGATGAAGGTCGGCCTGCAGAAAAGTTAGTTCGCCCCAATGCTTGTCGATCCTGCACTTCACGTTCAGCTTTACAAGCAAGATGGAATAAACGAGTGATATTAGTATACTCCTTATAGTCTAGAATGGTCTGAATCTCTCTATTTAATCCACCCAGAAAACGTGCAAGCATAGCTTCATTCTCCTCAACAATACAACATCTAATCATGCCAGTTTGTAATTCCTGATAATATTCTTCTACAGAATTTTTTCCTTGTCTTAAACGCTGCAATTTTTGAAGCAATTCACGTTGATAATATGGTGGAACCCAACGCGTACGCATAGCAGTTTTCAAAGCAGCCCAAGTAGTTGGAATAGGATATAATCTACAATGTTCAGACCACCATACACATGCAAAACTAGTGAAAGCACAAACAGCAGCAGCAACTCGTCTCTCCTCAGGATATTGTAAACATGTAAATCGTTGTTCAGTTTCTAACTCCCAAGTAAGATATATATCTGGAACATATCTACCCTCAAATGGTGGAATATTCAATTTCAGTTTAGGAATATGGACATCATCGCGTACCTGAGGTGGTGGTGCAGGCCTACCATTACGAATATATACCTGAGGTCGACCTGCTGGTGGCGGTACAGGTGGCTGCACGTAGTGTTGATTTTGATCAACCTCATCCTCATAATCTCCCACATAATCATCCTCCTCCGCATCAGCAGCAGGAGCCACAGAAGTATCAACAGCAGCACCAACAGTTTGGCCAAACGCAAGAGGAACACGGCTTGCTCGGCGGAGGTCTGCTTCGCGACGTGGAGGTAGTCGTTGTTGTTGTTGTTGTTGGAGAGGTGCGTTAGCTGCAGCGGGTGGTGGTGGTGGAAGACGCGCGAGCAATTCATTAAACTTGTTATCGAGCTTTGTTTCGAACATCTTCTCAAAGCCAGTGATCTTCTCCATGGCCTCTTCAAAATTGTTCAGCACATCTTGCACCTGTTCAGTCATCATTTGCTGAAACTTATCATGAAGCTCCTTGTTCGATAAATTCTCCCAGTCAATCTCGTCGGCTTGTGATCCTGGCATGGTTAGCAGCAATAGAAACACACAAGAATATGATCCTACAGACTACGAGCAAGTGGTGGTGGTATATGGATACGGATTCGGAGCGGTGGTGGTAGATGGCAGGGGCGATGATGATGGTGCGGCGATGGCGTGACAACTTGTGAACAGAACTCGAAACTCTAAAAGACTAGACGCTAAGACCAGCAACTGAACACGACGATGCAACCGCAAATTCAACAAAGCAAATACAGAAAAGATTATGCAAGGCTCAGATTGGTTCGGATGGGATGAACTAACCCTAATTTTTTTTGGCTTTTTCGTGGACTATAGGTATGAAGAACAGACTCGATCTAAACTACGAAAAACTGTAAAATCTCACCGAGCAACCTGGAAATCTGATACCACTTGATAGAGGCGAGGGTCCCGATCTTTCGATGAGATGATGGATATCGCTTTGGTGGAAGTCGACTTTGACGATCCGACTACGAACGTGCGAGGACGTCGCGCCTTAGCAATCGCTAAACCAACTCCGAGAGGTTATTGACCACGCCGGAGCACGATCAACCTGACCACGAGGGTCTGTTTCCTGCAAGCAAACGAAGAACAAGCAAGAAACTAAGATTGCAATCTGGATATTGCGAATATAAGATGAAAGCTTTATTGATCAAGGTGGGGTTCTGTGACGCCTTTGTCTGGTCGTTGAACACAAACGAAGTACGCGAAGTTGCAGCTATGGCGAACTTTTAATCTAAACAAAACCCAAAGTCTAAACGATGCCCTAAGGGCTGTATATATGGAGGAAGAGGGGGGGAATTTCGTGGCCCTTGGTGGAGGGGTCCGAAATCAACCCTATCTCTTGTTTCCCCACACATACGGACTCTAAAAAATAGCCTATACTTATGTATTTCGAAATTACATGGGCCTGGCCCAATAATAAGGTGACGCAGCACCTAAAATAGCCTCGGGACGAAATTTATGAAGTGGCGTCTTGTATATTTCGTCCAAGGCTTCATGCACCCATTATGGTGGCTTCAAAGTCCTGAAATCATCACTTGTAACTCCGTTCTTGTTTCCCTTGCGCATGCCATCATCTCCATGCTTGTTCTTGCTCCAATGTTCATCCTTCTCCAAGCTAGGCCCTTCATTTGTAAGCAAAACAAATGTATCCAATTTAGGCAGCATCATATTCTCATGAACAATAGAATCATTACCAAGAAACGAAAGTACCTGGTAATTTAGTTGGCGTGCACGAGCTCTAGTAATTGGTCCAGTATGTATAGCAGCAGGGGCTGTGGGTGTAACAATTGTATTGATGTCCTCATCATCCTCCCCTTCTTAAAATGAAGTCGTCCTCGACGGAAGTTCATCTTCCTCACCCAAATAAGGCTTCAAATCTGCAATGTTAAAAGTGGGACTAACCCCAAAATCTGCAGGCAGCTCAAGTTTATATGCATTATCATTTATTTTCTCTAACACCTTAAAGGGACCATCAGCACGTGGCATTAACTTTGATTTGCGCAAATCAGGAAATCTATCCTTACGCAAATGTAACCAAACAAGATCTCCAGGTGCAAACACAACATGTTTTCTACCCTTATCTCCAGCAAGTTTATATTTAGCATTCATGCGCTCAATGTTTTCCTTAGTTAACTCATGCATTTTTAAAATCAATTCAGCACGTTGTTTAGCATCAAAATTAACCTTCTCCGAAGATGGAAGAGGCAACAAATCAATAGGTGCACGAGGTAGGAAACCATACACAACTTCAAAAGGGCACATCTTAGTAGTAGAATGCAATGAACGATTATAAGCAAATTCAATATGAGGCAAGCATTCCTCCCACATTTGCTTATTATTCTTCAAAACAGCCCTAAGCATAGTAGACAACGTTCTATTGACTACTTCAGTTTGTCCATCAGTTTGGGGGTGACAAGTAGTACTAAAAAGCAGTTTAGTCCCCAACTTAGCCCATAAACATCTCCAAAAGTGGCTAAGAAATTTAGTATCACGATCTGAAACAATAGTATTTGGCACACCATGCAAGCGAATAATTTCACGAAAGAACAAATCAGCAACATTAACAGCATCATTGCTTTTATGACATGGTATAAAGTGTGCCATTTTCGAGAATCTATCCACGACAACAAATATGCTATCCCTCCCCTTCTTTGTTCGAGGTAAACCTAAAACAAAGTCCATAGATATATCCTCCCAAGGAACACTAGGTACAGGCAAAGGCATATATAAACCATGAGGATTGAGTCGTGACTTAGCTTTTTGACATGTATTGCATCGAGCAATAAAACGCTCAACATCCCGTCTCATCTTTGGCCAAAAGAAATGTGTAGCAAGTACGTCCTCCGTCTTCTTCACGCCAAAGTGTCCCATTAATCCTCCTCCATGCGCCTCCTGCAACAACAAAAGACGAACGGAGCTAGCTGGAATGCATAGCTTGTTAGCACGAAACACAAATCCATCGTTAACGACAAACTTGTTCCACATTCTTCCTTCTTTACAATTCTGCATTACATCTTTAAAATCAGCATCATACACATATTGATCTTTGATGGTCTCCAAACCAAATATTTTGAAGTCAAGTTGTGAAAGCATAGTATAGCGACGAGACAATGCATCAGCAATAACATTTTCTTTTCCCTTCTTGTGTTTAATGACATAAGGGAAAGTCTCAATGAATTCAACCCATTTAGCATGTCTAGGATTCAGTTTAGCTTGACTTTTAATATGTTTCAAAGATTCATGATCAGAATGTATAACAAATTCTTTGGGCCATAAATAATGTTGCCATGTTTCTAAAGTCCGAACAAGAGCATATAATTCTTTATCATAAGTAGAATAATTCAGACTAGGCCCACTCAATTTTTCAGAAAAGTATGCAACAGGTTTGCCATCTTGTAATAACACACCTCCTAATCCAATTCCACTAGCATCACATTCAAGCTCAAAAGTCTTATTAAAATCAGGAAGTTGGAGTAAAGGAGCATGTGTCAACTTATCTTTCAATACCGTGAATGCTTCTTCCTGTGCGGTACCCCAAAGAAAAGGCACATCTTTCTTTGTAAGCTCATTGAGAGGTGCAGCAATGGTGCTGAAATCTCTCACAAAACGCCTATAGAATCCAGCGAGGCCAAGAAAACTCCTCACTTGTGTGACCGTTTTGGGTTGCGGCCAACTCTCAATAGCTTCAATCTTGGCTTTATCAACTTCAATTCCCTGTGGAGTAACAACATAGCCAAGAAAAGATACTCGGTCGGTGCAAAAGGTGCACTTCCCAAGGTTACCAAACAAACGTGCATCACGTAGAGCAATAAAAACAGCACGTAAATGTTCCAAATGTTCTTCCAAAGATCTGCTATAAATCAATATGTCATCAAAGTAAACTACCACAAATCGTCCAATGAAAGCACGTAAAACTTCGTTCATTAATCTCATGAAAGTACTAGGTTCATTAGTTAACCCAAAAGGCATGACTAACCACTCATATAATCCAAACTTAGTTTTGAATGCTGTTTTCCATTCATCTCCCAATTTCATACAAATTTGATGGTATCCACTACGCAAATCAACTTTGGAGAATATTGTAGAGCCACTCAATTCATCAAGCATATCATCTAGCCTAGGAATAGGATGACGATTACGAATAGTAATATTATTAATGCCTCTACAATCAACACACATACGTGATGTACCATCCTTTTTCGGCACTAGAATAATAGGAACAACACAAGGACTAAGGGATTCGCGTATATAACCTTTGTCGAGAAGCTCTTGTACTTGACGCATAATCTCCTTCGTCTCCTTTGGATTGGTACGGTATGGTGCATGGTTTGGAAGTGAAGCACCGGGAATTAAGTCAATCTGATGCTCAATCCCTCGAATAGGCGGTAATCCCGGTGGCACGTCTTGTGGAAAGACGTCAGCGAACTCCTGCAAAATGTTAGTGACAGCAGGAGGCAAAGAGGAAGGCACGTCCTCGAATGAAAATAATGCCTCTTTGCACACAAAAGCATAGCAAACAGATTTGCTGAAATCTAGCTCATCAATATCAGATTTGGTGGCAAATAAACATGCACTTTTCAATTTAATTTCAGAAGCAACACTAGATGGTTTATTATTAGGCTTCATTTGTTGCTCAAATTCTTTTGCCACAATCTGATTTTCACTCTTATTCGTCTCCTGTTTTGCTTTATTAGCTCTATCAATATCATCTTTCAAAATGGAATCAGGAGTCATAGGAAGCAAAGTAATATTTTTATCCTTATGAACAAGAGTATAGTGATTGTTTCTACCATGGTGTACAGAATTTTTATCAAATTGCCATGGTCTACCAAGTAATAAGGAACATGCTTGCATAGGTACCACATCACAATCAACATAATCAGCATCTGTAGATATACTAAAATGCACACGAACAGTACGTGTTACCTTAACCTTGCCGCTGTTGTTGAACCATTGGATGTAGTAAGGATGTGGATGTGGTCTTGTGGTGAGAGAAAGCTTCTCGACCATCTCCATGCTAGCCAAGTTGTTGCAGCTCCCTCCGTCTATGATGACGCGCACAGAACGTTCCTTCACAACTCCCTTGGTATGGAACAAATTGTGCCTCTGATTTTGCTCAGCTTGTGTGATCTGCACACTCAAAACACGTTGAGCAACTAAACATTCATACCTGTCAGCGTCTTCAGGAGCCATGTATTGCGTCTCATTATCAGAATCATCTCCACCATGTTCTTCACGTGTAATAAGAGCCAAAGTCTCCTCATCATAGTCACTAGCGGACTCATATCCACCATCCGCGGTAGCAATCATCACACGCGGAGATTTGCATTCTCTCGCATAATGACCTCCTCCCTTACAATGACGATAAATAATATCACTTGTGTGCCCTGTTGATGCTATGGAAGAAGAAGAACGCTGTGTAGGCCCCGCAGGTGCGCTCTTGGCAGATAATGGTGGTTGTGCCTGTTTTCTTGTATCACGGCTGGAGGTGGCACCTGATGGAGGTGCTGGTGCAGTTGAAGTAGAAGATGCACGTGGTGTCCATGATGAAGGTCGGCCTGCAGAAAAGTTAGTTCGCCCCAATGCTTGTCGATCCTGCACTTCACGTTCAGCTTTACAAGCAAGATGGAATAAACGAGTGATATTAGTATACTCCTTATAGTCTAGAATGGTCTGAATCTCTCTATTTAATCCACCCAGAAAACGTGCAAGCATAGCTTCATTCTCCTCAACAATACCACATCTAATCATGCCAGTTTGTAATTCCTGATAATATTCCTCTACAGAATTTTTTCCTTGTCTTAAACGCTGCAATTTTTGAAGCAATTCACGTTGATAATATGGTGGAACCCAACGCGTACGCATAGCAGTTTTCAAAGCAGCCCAAGTAGTTGGAATAGGATATAATCTACAATGTTCAGACCACCATACACATGCAAAACTAGTGAAAGCACAAACAGCAGCAGCAACTCGTCTCTCCTCAGGATATTGTAAACATGTAAATCGTTGTTCAGTTTCTAACTCCCAAGTAAGATATATATCAGGAACATATCTACCCTCAAATGGTGGAATATTCAATTTCAGTTTAGGAATATGGACATCATCGCGTACCTGAGGTGGTGGTGCAGGCCTACCATTACGAATATATACCTGAGGTCGACCCGCTGGTGGTGGTACAGGTGGCTGCACGTAGTGTTGATTTTGATCAACCTCATCCTCATAGTCTCCCACATAATCATCCTCCTCCGCATCAGTGATAGAGGCAAAGGTGTCCCGTCTTTCGATGAGATGGTGGATTTCGCTTTGGTGGAAGTCGACTTTGACGATCCGACTACGAACGTGCGAGGACGTCGCGCCTTAGCAATCGCTAAACCAACTCCGAGAGGTTATTGACCACGCCGGAGCACGATCAACCTGACCACGAAGGTCTGTTTCCTGCGAGCAAACGAAGAACAAGCAAGAAACTAAGATTGCAATCTGGATATTGCGAATATAAGATGAAAGCTTTATTGATCAAGGTGGGGTTCTGTGACGCCTTTGTCTGGTCGTTGAACACAAACGAAGTACGCGAAGTTGCAGCTATGGCGAACTTTTAATCTAAACAAAACCCAAAGTCTAAACGATGCCCTAAGGGCTGTATATATGGAGGAAGAGGGGGGGAATTTCGTGGCCCTTGGTGGAGGGGTCCGAAATCAACCCTATCTCTTGTTTCCCCACACATACGGACTCTAAAAATAGCCTATACTTATGTAATTCGAAATTACATGGGCCTGGCCCAATAATAAGGTGACGCAGCACCTAAAATAGCCTCGGGACGAAATTTATGAAGTGGCGTCTTGTATATTTCGTCCAAGGCTTCATGCACCCATTATGGTGGCTTCAAAGTCCTGAAATCATCACTTGTAACTCCGTTCTTGTTTCCCTTGCGCATGCCATCATCTCCATGCTTGTTCTTGCTCCAATGTTCATCCTTCTCCAAGCTAGGCCCTTCATTTGTAAGCAAAACAAATGTATCCAATTTAGGCAGCATCATATTCTCATGAACATTAGAATCATTACCAAGAAACGAAAGTACCTGGTAATTTAGTTGGCGTGCACGAGCTCTAGTAATTGGTCCAGTATGTATAGCAGCAGGGGCTGTGGGTGTAACAATTGTATTGATGTCCTCATCATTGGCTAGCATGGAGATGGTGGAGAAGCTATCTCTCACCACAAGACCACATCCACATCCTTACTACATCCAATTGTTCAACAACGGCGGCAAGATTAAGGTAACACGTACTGTTCGTGTGCATTTTAGTATCTCTAAATATGCTGATTATGTTGATTGTGATGTGGTACCTATGCAAGCATGTTCCTTATTACTTGGTAGACCATGGCAATTTGATAAAAATTCTGTACACCATGGTAGAAACAATCAGTATACTCTTGTTCATAACGATAAAAATATTACTTTGCTTCCTATGACTCCTGATTCCATTTTGAAAGATGATATTAATAGAGCTAATAAAGCAAAACAGGAGACAAATAAGAGTGAAAATCAGATTGTGGCAAAAGAATTTGAGCACCAAATGAAGCCTAATAATAAACCATCTACTGTTGTTTCTGAAATTAAATTGAAAAGTGCATGTTTACTTGCCACCAAATCTGATATTGATGAGCTAGATTTTAGCAAATCTGTTTGCTATGCTTTTGTGTGCAAAGAGGTATTATTTTCATTCGAGGACGTGCCTTCCTCTTTGCCCCCTGCTGTCACTAACATTTTGCAGGAGTTCGCTGACGTCTTTCCACAAGACGTGCCACCGGGATTACCACCTATTCGAGGGATTGAGCATCAAATTGACTTAATTCCCGGTGCTTCGCTACCCAACCATGCACCATACCGTACCAATCCAGGGGAGACGAAGGAGATTATGCGTCAAGTACAAGAACTGCTCGACAAAGGTTATATACGCGATTCCCTTAGTCCTTGTGCTATTCCTATCATTTTAGTGCCGAAAAAGGATGGTACGTCGCGTATGTGCGTTGATTGTAGAGGCATTATTAATATTACTACTCGTTATCGTCATCCTATTCCTAGGTTAGATGATATGCTTGATGAATTGAGTGGCTCTACAATATTCTCCAAAGTTGATTTGCGTAGTGGATACCATCAAATTCGTATGAAATTGGGAGATGAATGGAAAACAACATTTAACACTAAGTTTGGATTATATGAGTGGTTAGTCATGCCTTTTGGGTTAACTAATGCACCTAGTACTTTCATGAGGTTAATGAGCGAAGTTTTACGTGCTTTCATTGGACGATTTGTGGTAGTTTACTTTGATGACATATTGATTTATAGCAAATCTTTGGACGAACATTTGGAACATTTACGTGCTGTTTTTATTGCTCTACGTGATGCACATTTATTTGGAAACCTTGGAAAGTGCACCTTTTGCACCGACCGAGTATCTTTTCTTGGCTATGTTGTTACTCTACAGGGAATTGAAGTTGATAAAGCCAAGATTGAAGCTATTGAGAGTTGGCCGCAGCCCAAAACGGTCACACAAGTGAGGAGTTTCCTTGGCCTCGCTGGTTTCTATAGGCGTTTTGTGAGAGATTTCAGCACCATTGCTGCACCTCTCAACGAGCTTACAAAGAAGGATGTGCCTTTTTGGGGTACCGCACAAGAAGAAGCCTTCAAGGTATTGAAAGATAAGTTGACACATGCTCCTTTACTCCAACTTCCTAATTTCAATAAGACTTTTGAGCTTGAATGTGATGCTAGTGGAATTGGATTAGGAGGTGTGTTATTACAAGACGGAAAACATGTTGCATACTTTTCTGAAAAATTGAGTGGGCCTAGTCTGAACTATTCTACTTATGATAAAGAATTATATGCTCTTGTTCGGACCTTAGAAACATGGCAACATTATTTATGGCTCATGGAATTTGTTATACATTCTGATCATGAATCTTTGAAACACATTAAAAGTCAAGCAAAACTGAACCGTAGACATGCTAAATGGGTTGAATTCATTGAGACTTTCCCTTATGTCATTAAACACAAGAAGGGTAAAGAAAATGTTATTGCTGATGCATTGTCTCGTTGTTATACTATGCTTTCACAACTTGACTTTAAAATATTTGGTTTGGAGACCATCAAAGATCAATATGTTCATGATGCTGAATTTAAAGATGTATTGCAGAATTGTAAGGAAGGGAGAACTTGGAACAAGTTCGTTCTTAACGATGGATTTGTGTTTCGTGCTAACAAGCTATGCATTCCAGCTAGCTCCGTTTGTCTTTTGTTGTTGCAGGAGGCGCATGGAGGAGGATTAATGGGACACTTTGGCGTCAAGAAGACGGAGGACATATTTGCTACACATTTCTTTTGGCCAAAGATGAGACGAGATGTTGAGTGTTTTGTTGCTCGCTGCACTACATGTCAAAGAGCTAAGTCACGACTCAATCCTCATGGTTTATATATGCCTTTGCCTGTACCTAGTGTTCCTTGGGAGGATATATCTATGGACTTTGTTTTAGGTTTACCTCGAACAAAGAAGGGGAGGGATAGCATCTTTGTTGTCATGGATAGGTTCTCGAAAATGGCACACTTTATACCATGTCATAAAAGTGATGGTGTTGTTAATGTTGCTGATTTGTTCTCTCATGAAATTATTCGCTTACATGGTGTGCCAAATACTATTGTTTCAGATCGTGATACTAAATTTCTTAGCCACTTTTGGAGATGTTTATGGGCTAAGTTGGGGACTAAGCTGCTTTTTAGTACTACTTGTCACCCCCAAACTGATGGACAAACTGAAGTAGTCAATAGAACATTGTCTACTATGCTTAGGTTGTTTTGAAGAATAACAAGAAAATGTGGGAAGAATGCTTGCCTCATATTGAATTTGCTTATAATCGTTCATTGCATTCTACTACTAAGATGTGCCCTTTTGAAATTGTGTATGGTTTCCTACCTCGTGCACCTATTGATTTGTTGCCTCCTCCATCTTTAGAGAAAGTTAATTTTGATGCTAAAGAATGTTCTGAATTGATTTTAAAAATGCATGAGTTAACTAAGAAAAACATTGAGCGTATGAATGCTAAATATAAACTTGCTGGAGATAAGGGTAGAAAACATGTTGTGTTTGCGCCTGGAGATCTTGTTTGGTTATATTTGCGTAAAGATAGATTTCCTAATCTGCGCAAATCAAAGCTAATGCCACATGCTGATGGTCCTTTTAAGGTGTTAGAGAAAATAAATGATAATGCATATAAACTTGAGCTACCTATAGATTTTGGGGTTAGTCCCACTTTTAACATTGCAGATTCGAAGCCTTATTTGGGTGAGGAAGATGCGCTTCCGTCGAGGACTACTTCATTTCAAGAAGGGGAGGATGATGAGGACATCAATACCATTGTTACACCCACAGCCCCTACTATTACATATACTGAACCAATTACTAGAGCTCGCGCACGCCAGTTAAATTACCAGGTACTTTCGTTTCTTGGTAATGATTCTAATGTTCATGAGATTATGATGCTGCCTAAATTGGATACATTTGTTTTGCTTACAAATGAAGGGCCTAGCTTGGAGAAGGATGAACATTGGAGCAAGAACACGCATGGAGTTGATGGCATGCGCAAAGGGATCAAGAACGGAGTTACAAGTAATGATTTCAGGACTTTGAAGCCGCCATAAGGAGTGCATGAAGCCTTGGACGAAATATACAAGATGCCACTTCATACTATTCGTCCATAGGCTATTCTAGGTGCTGCGTCACCTTATTAATGGGCCAGGCCCATGTAATTTCGAAATACTTAAGTATAGGCTATTTTTAGAGTCCGTATGTGTGGGGAAACAAGAGTTAGGGTTGGTTTCGGACCCCACCCTCAAGGGCCACGAAATTCCCCCCTCTTCCTCCATATATACAGCCCTTAGGGCATCGTTTAGACTGTGGGTTTTGTTTAGATTAAAAGTTCGCCATAGCTGCAACTTCGCGTACTTCGTTTGTGTCCAACGACCAGACCAAGACGTCACAGAACCCCACCTTGATCAATAAAGCTTTCATCTTATATTCGCAATATCCCGATTGCAATCTCAGTTTCTTGCTTGTTCTTCGTTTGTTCGCAGGAAACATACCCTCGTGGTCAGGTTGATCGTGCTCCGGCGTGGTCAATAACCCTCGGAAGTTGGTTTAGCGATTGCTAAGGCGCGACGTATCGCACGTTCGTAGTCGAATCGTCAAGGTCGACTCCCACAGAAAACGATAGCCACCATCTCATCGAAACATCGGGACACCCCAGCCTCTATCATCTTCACTTGATATTTGATAGTGAGTGGTGCGTGACTTTACCTTAGCACCGCGTGCCATGAAGCAGTAGGTGGAAGCAGTAGGTGATGAAGTCATTGTCTTCAGTGTTGAAGATGGACTTGGCAACGTAGGTTGTACCCAGACTTAAAATGCCAGAATCAGACTCCTCCTCAGACTCCACCTCCGCCTCCTCAGACGCAGACTCCACCTCTGAATCCATTTACTTGCCAACAAACGCACGAGCCTTGCTAGATGAACTCTTCTTGTGTGATGAAGACTTTGAGGAAGACTTGGAAGAAGACTTTGAGTATTTCTTCTTCTTCTTGTCATCAGAATCATATTCCTTGCTCTTCTTCTTCTTCTTGTTCTCATTGTCCCACTGTGGACACTCAGAGATGTAGTGACCAGGTTTCTTGCACTTGTGGCATGTTCTCTTCTTGTAGTCATGAGCAGAAGCTTCATCATTCCTTGAGCTTGATCATGAAGACTTTCTGAAGCCCTTCTTCTTGGTGAATTTTTGGAACTTCTTCACAAGCATAGCAAGCTCCTTTCCAATGTCTTCAGGATCATCAGAACTGCAGTCAGATTCTTCTTCAGTTGAGGAGACAGCTTTTGCCTTCAAGGCCCGAGTTCGGCCATAGTTGGGACCATAGATATCTCTTTTCTCAGAAAGCTGAAACTCATGTGTGTTGAGCCTTTCAAGTATGTCAGACAGATCGATTGTCTTAAAGTCAGGGCGTTCTTGAATCGTCAGGGCTAGGGTGTCAATTGAGCTGTCAAGTGATCTCAGGAGTGTCTTGATGATTTCATGCTTGGTGATCTCAATAGCGCCGAAAGTTTGAAGCTCATTTGTGATGTGATAGAGGCAAAGGTGTCCCATCTTTCGATGAGATGGTGGCTATCGTTTTGGAGGAAGTCGACTTTGACAATCCGACTACGAACGTGCGAGGACATCGTGCCTTAGCAATCGCTAAACCAACTCCGAGAGGTTATTGACCACGCCGGAGCACGATCAACCTGACCACGAAGGTCTGTTTCCTACAGGCAAATGAAGAACAAGAAAGAAACTGACATTGCAATCTGGATATTGCGAATATAAGATGAAAGCTTTATTGATCAAGGTGGGGTTTTGTGACGCCTTTGTCCGGTCATTGAATACAAACGAAGTACGCGAAGTTGCAGCTGTGGTGAACTTTAATCTAAACAAAACCCAAAGTCTAAACGATGCCCTAAGGGCTGTATATATGGAGGAGAGAGGGGGAATTCCGTGGCCCTTGGTGGAGGGGTCCGAAACCAACCCTAACTCTTGTTTCCCCACACATACGGACTCTAAAAACAGCCTATACTTAAGTACTTCGAAAATACATGGGCCTGGCCCAATAATAAGGTGACGCAGCACCTAAAATAGCCTCTGGACAAAATTTATGAAGTGGCATCTTGTATATTTCGTCCCATGGTTCATGCACTCATTATGGTGGCTTCAAAGTCCTGGAATCATCACTTGTAACTCCGTTCTTGTTCCCCTTGCGCATGCCATCATCTCCATGCTTGAACTTGCTCCAAGGTTCATCTTTCTTGTCCAAGCTAGGCCCTTCATTTGTAAGCAAAACAAATGTATCCAATTTATGCAGCATCATATTCTCATGAACATTAGAATCATTACCAAGAAACGAAAGTACCTGGTAATTTAATTGGCGTGCGCGAGCTCTAGTAATTGGTTCAGTATATGTAATAGTAGGGGCTGTGGGTGTAACAATGGTATTGATGTCCTCATCATCCTCCCCTTCTTGAAATGAAGTAGTCCTCGACGGAAGCGCATCTTCCTCACCCAAATAAGGCTTCAAATCTGCAATGCTAAAAGTGGGACTAACCCCAAAATCTGCAGGCAGCTCAAGTTTATATGCATTATCATTTATTTTCTCTAACACCTTAAAAGGACCATCAGCACATGGCATTAGCTTTGATTTGCGCAAATTAGGAAATCTATCCTTGCACAAATGTAACCAAACAAGATCTCCAGGTGAAAACACAACATGTTTTCTACCCTTATCTCTAGCAAGTTTATATTTAGCATTCATACGCTCAATGTTTTCCTTAGTTAACTCATGCATTTTTAAAATCAATTCAGCACATTCTATAGCATCAAAATTAACATTCTCCAAAGATGGAAGAGGCAACAAATCAATAGGTGCACGAGGTAGGAAACCACACACAATTTCAAAATGGCACATCTTAGTAGTAGAATGCAATGAACGATTATAAGCATATTCAATATGAGACAAGCATTCTTCCCACATTTTCTTATTATTCTTCGAAACATCCCTAAGCATAGTAGACAATGTTCTATTGACTACTTCAGTTTGTCCATCAGTTTGGGGGTGACAATTAGTACTAAAAAGCAGTTTACTCCCCAACTTAGCCCATAAATATCTCCAAAAGTGGCTAAGAAATTTAGTATCACGATCTGAAACAATAGTATTTCGCACACCATGCAAGCGAATAATTTCACGAAAGAACAAATCAGCAACATTAACAGCATCATCGCTTTTATGACATGGTATAAAGTGTGCCATTTTCGAGAACCTATCCACGACAACAAATATGCTATCCCTCCCATTCTTTGTTCGAGGTAAACCTAAAACAAAGTCCATAGATATATCCTCCCAAGGAACACTAGGTACAGGCAAAGGCATATATAAACCATGAGGATTGAGTCGTGACTTAGCTTTTTGACATGTAGTGCAGCGAGCAACAAAACGCTCAACATCCCGTCTCATCTTTGGCCAAAAGAAATGTGTAGCAAGTATATCCTCCGTCTTCTTGACGCCAAATTGTCCCATTAATCCTCCTCCATTCGCCTCCTGCAACAACAAAAGACGAACGGAGCTAGCTGGAATGCATAGCTTGTTAGCACGAAACACAAATCCATCGTTAAGAACGAACTTGTTCCAAGTTCTCCCTTCCTTACAATTCTGCAGTACATCTTTAAATTCAGCATCATGCACATATTGATCTTTGATGGTCTCCAAACCAAATTTTTTAAAGTCAAGTTGTGAAAGCATAGTATAACGACGAGACAAGTCATCAGCAATAACATTTTCTTGTGTTTAATGACATAAGGGAAAGTCTCAAAGAATTCAACCCATTTAGCATGTCTACAGTTCAGTTTTGCTTGACTTTTAATGTGTTTCAAAGATTCATGATCAAAATGTATAACAAATTGCTTGGGCCATAAATAATGTTGCCATGTTTCTAAGGTCCGAACAAGAGCATATAATTCTTTATCATAAGTAGAATAGTTCAGACTAGGCCCACTCAATTTTTCAGAAAAGTATGCAACAGGTTTGCCATCTTGTAATAACACACCTCCTAATCCAATTCCACTAGCATCACATTCAAGCTCAAAAGTCTTATTGAAATCCGGAAGTTGGAGTAAAGGAGCATGTGTCAACTTATCTTTCAATACCGTGAAGGCTTCTTCCTGTGCGGTACCCCCAAAAAAGGCACATCCTTCTTTGTAAGCTCGTTGAGAGGTGCAACAATGGTGCTGAAATCTCTCACAAAACGCCTATAGAAACCAGCGAGGCCAAGGAAACTCCTCACTTGTGTGACCGTTTTGGGCTGCGGCCAACTCTCAATAGCTTCAATCTTGGCTTTATCAACTTTAATTCCCTGTAGAGTAACAACATAGCCAAGAAACGATACTCGGTCGGTGCACTTTCCAAGGTTACCAAACAAACGTGCATCACGTAGAGCAATAAAAATAGCACAGAAATGTTCCAAATGTTCCTCCAAAGATTTGATATAAATCAATATGTCATCAAAGTAAACTACCACAAATCGTCCAATGAAAGCACGTAAAACTTCGTTCATTAACCTCATGAAAGTACTAGGTGCATTAGTTAACCCAAAAGGCATGACTAACCACTCATATAATCCAAACTTAGTTTTAAATGCTGTTTTCCATTCATCACCCAATTTCATACGAATTTGATGGTATCCACTACGCAAATCAACTGTGGAGAATATTGTAGAGCCACTCAATTCATCGAGCATATCATCTAGCCTAGGAATAGGATGAGGATAATGAATAGTCATAGTATTAATGCCTCTACAATCAACGCACATACGCCGCGTACCATCCTTTTTTGACACTAAAATGATAGGAACAACACAAGGACTAAGGGATTCGCGTATATAACCTTTGTCGAGCAGTTCTTGTACTTGACGCATAATCTCCTTCGTCTCCTCTGGATTGGTACAGTATGGTGCACGGTTGGGTAATGATGCACCGGGAATTAAGTCTATTTGATGCTCAATCCCTCGAATAGGTGGTAATCCCGGTGGCACGTCTTCTGGAAAGACGTCAGCGAACTCTTGCAAAATGTTAGTGACAGCAGGAGGCAAAGAGGAAGGCACGTCCTCGAATGAAAATAATGCCTCTTTGCACACAAAAGCATAGCAAACAGATTTGCTGAAATCTAGCTCATCAATATTAGATTTGGTGACAAGTAAACATGGACTTTTCAATTTAATTTCAGAAGCAACACTGGATGGTTTATTATTAAGTTTCATTTGTTGCTCAAATTCTTTTGCCACAATCTGATTTTCACTCTTATTTTTCTCCTGTTTTGCTTTATTAGCTCTATTAATATCATCTTTGAAAATGGATTCAGGAGTCATAGGAAGTGATAGAGGCAAAGGTGTCCCGTCTTTCGATGAGATGATGGATATCGCTTTGGTGGAAGTCGACTTTGACGATCCGACTACGAACGTGCGAGGACGTCGCGCCTTAGCAATCGCTAAACCAACTCCGAGAGGTTATTGACCACGCCGGAGCACGATCAACCTGACCACGAGGGTCTGTTTCCTGCGAGCAAACGAAGAACAAGCAAGAAACTAAGATTGCAATCTGGATATTGCGAATATAAGATGAAAGCTTTATTGATCAAGGTGGGGTTCTCTGATGCCTTTGTCTGGTCGTTGAACACAAACGAAGTACGCGAAGTTGCAGCTATGGCGAACTTTTAATCTAAACAAAACCCAAAGTCTAAACGATGCCCTAAGGGCTGTATATATGGAGGAAGAGGGGGGGATTTTGTGGCCCTTGGTGGAGGGGGTCCGAAATCAACCCTATCTCTTGTTTCCCCACACATACGGACTCTAAAAATAGCCTATACTTATGTATTTCGAAATTACATGGGCCTGGCCCAATAATAAGGTGACGCAGCACCTAAAATAGCCTCGGGACGAAATTTATGAAGTGGCATCTTGTATATTTCGTCCATGGCTTCATGCACCCATTATGGTGGCTTCAAAGTCCTGAAATCATCACTTGTAACTCCGTTCTTGTTCCCCTTGCGCATGGCATCATCTCCATGCTTGTTCTTGCTCCAATGTTCGTCCTTCTCCAAGCTAGGCCCTTCATTTGTAAGCAAAACAAATGTATCCAATTTAGGCAGCATCATATTCTCATGAACATTAGAATCATTACCAAGATACGAAAGTACCTGATAATTTAATTGGCATGCGCGAGCTCTAGTAATTGGTCCCGTATATGTAGCAGTAGGGGCTGTGAGTGTAACAATGGTATTGATGTCCTCATCATCCTCCCCTTCTTGAAATAAAGTCGTCCTCGACGGAAACTCATCTTCCTCACCCAAATAAGGCTTCAAATCTGCAATGTTAAAAGTGGGACTAACCCCAAAATCTGCAGGCAGCTCAAGTTTATATGCATTATCATTTATTTTCTCTAACACCTTAAAGGGACCATCAGCACGTGGCATTAGCTTTGATTTGCGCAAATCAGGAAATCTATCCTTACGCAAATGTAACCAAACAAGATCTCCAGGTGCAAACACAACATGTTTTCTACCCTTATCTCCAGCAAGTTTATATTTAGCATTCATACGCTCAATGTTTTCCTTAGTTAACTCATGCATTTTTAAAATTAATTCAGCACGTTGTTTAGCATCAAAATTAACCTTCTCCGAAGATGGAAGAGGCAACAAATCAATAGGTGCACGAGGTAGGAAACCATACACAACTTCAAAAGGGCACATCTTAGTAGTAGATTGCAATGAACGATTATAAGCAAATTCAATATGAGGCAAGCATTCCTCCCACATTTTCTTATTATTCTTCAAAACAGCCCTAAGCATAGTAGACAACGTTCTATTGACTACTTCAGTTTGTCCATCAGTTTGGGGGTGACAAGTAGTACTAAAAAGCAGTTTAGTCCCCAACTTAGCCCATAAACATCTCCAAAAGTGGCTAAGAAATTTAGTATCACGATCTGAAACAATAGTATTTGGCACACCGTGCAAGCGAATAATTTCACGAAAGAACAAATCAGCAAAATTAACGGCATCATCGCTTTTATGACATGGTATAAAGTGTGCCATTTTCGAGAATCTATCCACGACAACAAATATGCTATCCCTCCCCTTCTTTGTTCGAGGTAAACCTAAAACAAAGTCCATAGATATATCCTCCCAAGGAACACTAGGTACAGGCAAAGGCATATATAAACCATGAGGATTGAGTCGTGACTTAGCTTTTTGACATGTAGTGCATCGAGCAATAAAACGCTCAACATCCCGTCTCATCTTTGGCCAAAAGAAATGTGTAGCAAGTATGTCCTCCGTCTTCTTCACGCCAAAGTGTCCCATTAATCCTCCTCCATGCGCCTCCTGCAACAACAAAAGACGAACGGAGCTAGCTGGAATGCATAGCTTATTAGCACGAAACACAAATCCATCGTTAACGACGAACTTGTTCCACATTCTTCCGTCTTTACAATTCTGCATTACATCTTTAAAATCAGCATCATGCACATATTGATCTTTGATGGTCTCCAAACCAAATATTTTGAAGTCAAGTTGTGAAAGCATAGTATAGCGGCGAGACAATGCATCAGCAATAACATTTTCTTTTCCCTTCTTGTGTTTAATGACATAAGGAAAAGTCTCAATGAATTCAACCCATTTAGGATGTCTACGATTCAGTTTAGCTTGACTTTTAATATGTTTCAAAGATTCATGATCAGAATGTATAACAAATTCTTTGGGCCATAAATAATGTTGCCATGTTTCTAAAGTCCGAACAAGAGCATATAATTCTTTATCATAAGTAGAATAATTCAGACTAGGCCCACTCAATTTTTCAGAAAAGTATGCAACAGGTTTGCCATCTTGTAATAACACACCTCCTAATCCAATTCCACTAGCATCACATTCAAGCTCAAAAGTCTTACTAAAATCAGGAAGTTGGAGTAAAGGAGCATGTGTCAACTTATCTTTCAATACCGTGAAGGCTTCTTCCTGTGCGGTACCCCAAACAAAAGGCACATCCTTCTTTGTAAGCTCGTTGAGAGGTGCAGCAATGGTGCTGAAATCTCTCACAAAACGCCTATAGAATCCAGCGAGGCCAAGAAAACTCCTCACTTGTGTGACCGTTTTGGGCTGCGGCCAACTCTCAATAGCTTCAATCTTGGCTTTATCAACTTCAATTCCCTGTGGAGTAACAACATAGCCAAGAAAAGATACTCGGTCGGTGCAAAAGGTGCACTTCCCAAGGTTACCAAACAAACGTGCATCACGTAGAGCAATAAAAACAGCACGTAAATGTTCCAAATGTTCCTCCAAAGATCTGCTATAAATCAATATGTCATCAAAGTAAACTACCACAAATCGTCCAATGAAAGCACGTAAAACTTCGTTCATTAATCTCATGATAGTACTGATAGAGGCAAAGGTGTCCCGTCTTTCGATGAGATGGTGGATTTCGCTTTGGTGGAAGTCGACTTTGACGATCCGACTACGAACGTGCGAGGACGTCGCGCCTTAGCAATCGCTAAACCAACTCCGAGAGGTTATTGACCACGCCGGAGCACGATCAACCTGACCACGAAGGTCTGTTTCCTGCGAGCAAACAAAGAACAAGCAAGAAACTAAGATTGCAATCTGGATATTGCGAATATAAGATGAAAGCTTTATTGATCAAGGTGGGGTTCTGTGACGCCTTTGTCTGGTCGTTGAACACAAACGAAGTACGCGAAGTTGCAGCTATGGCGAACTTTTAATCTAAACAAAACCCAAAGTCTAAACGATGCCCTAAGGGCTGTATATATGGAGGAAGAGGGGGGGAATTTCGTGGCCCTTGGTGGAGGGGTCCGAAATCAACCCTATCTCTTGTTTCCCCACACATACGGACTCTAAAAAATAGCCTATACTTATGTATTTCGAAATTACATGGGCCTGGCCCAATAATAAGGTGACGCAGCACCTAAAATAGCCTCGGGACGAAATTTATGAAGTGGCGTCTTGTATATTTCGTCCAAGGCTTCATGCACCCATTATGGTGGCTTCAAAGTCCTGAAATCATCACTTGTAACTCCGTTCTTGTTTCCCTTGCGCATGCCATCATCTCCATGCTTGTTCTTGCTCCAATGTTCATCCTTCTCCAAGCTAGGCCCTTCATTTGTAAGCAAAACAAATGTATCCAATTTAGGCAGCATCATATTCTCATGAACATTAGAATAATTACCAAGAAACGAAAGTACCTGGTAATTTAGTTGGCGTGCACGAGCTCTAGTAATTGGTCCAGTATGTATAGCAGCAGGGGCTGTGGGTGTAACAATTGTATTGATGTCCTCATCAGATGGTCTCCAAACCAAATATTTTGAAGTCAAGTTGTGAAAGCATAGTATAGCGACGAGACAATGCATCAGCAATAACATTTTCTTTTCCCTTCTTGTGTTTAATGACATAAGGGAAAGTCTCAATGAATTCAACCCATTTAGCATGTCTACGATTCAGTTTAGCTTGACTTTTAATATGTTTCAAAGATTCATGATCAGAATGTATAACAAATTCTTTGGGCCATAAATAATGTTGCCATGTTTCTAAAGTCCGAACAAGAGCATATAATTCTTTATCATAAGTAGAATAATTCAGACTAGGCCCACTCAATTTTTCAGAAAAGTATGCAACAGGTTTGCCATCTTGTAATAACACACCTCCTAATCCAATTCCACTAGCATCACATTCAAGCTCAAAAGTCTTATTAAAATCAGGAAGTTGGAGTAAAGGAGCATGTGTCAACTTATCTTTCAATACCGTGAAGGCTTCTTCCTGTGCGGTACCCCAAAGAAAAGGCACATCTTTCTTTGTAAGCTCATTGAGAGGTGCAGCAATGGTGCTGAAATATCTCACAAAACGCCTATAGAATCCAGCGAGGCCAAGAAAACTCCTCACTTGTGTGACCGTTTTGGGCTGCGGCCAACTCTCAATAGCTTCAATCTTGGCTTTATCAACTTCAATTCCCTGTGGAGTAACAACATAGCCAAGAAAAGATACTCGGTCGGTGCAAAAGGTGCACTTCCCAAGGTTACCAAACAAACGTGCATCACGTAGAGCAATAAAAACAGCACGTAAATGTTCCAAATGTTCTTCCAAAGATCTGCTATAAATCAATATGTCATCAAAGTAAACTACCACAAATCGTCCAATGAAAGCACGTAAAACTTCGTTCGTTAATCTCATGAAAGTACTAGGTGCATTAGTTAACCCAAAAGGCATGACTAACCACTCATATAATCCAAACTTAGTTTTAAATGCTGTTTTCCATTCATCTCCCAATTTCATACGAATTTGATGGTAGCCACTACGCAAATCAACTTTGGAGAATATTGTAGAGCCACTCAATTCATCAAGCATATCATCTAGCCTAGGAATAGGATGACGATAACGAATAGTAATATTATTAATGCCTCTACAATCAACACACATACGTGATGTACCATCCTTTTTCGGCACTAGAATAATAGGACCAGCACAAGGACTAAGGGATTCGCGTATATAACCTTTGTCGAGAAGCCCTTGTACTTGACGCATAATCTCCTTCGTCTCCTCTGGATTGGTACGGTATGGTGCATGGTTTGGCAGTGAAGCACCGGGAATTAAGTCAATCTGATGCTCAATCCCTCAAATAGGCGGTAATCCCGGTGGCACGTCTTGTGGAAAAACGTCAGCGAACTCCTGCAAAATGTTAGTGACAGCAGGAGGCAAAGAGGAAGGCACGTCCTCGAATGAAAATAATGCCTCTTTGCACACAAAAGCATAGCAAACAGATTTGCTGAAATCTAGCTCATCAATATCAGATTTGGTGGCAAATAAACATGCACTTTTCAATTTAATTTCAGAAGCAACACTAGATGGTTTATTATTAGGCTTCATTTGTTGCTCAAATTCTTTTGCCACAATCTGATTTTCACTCTTATTCTTCTCCTGTTGTGCTTTATTAGCTCTATTAATATCATCTTTCAAAATGGAATCAGGAGTCATAGGAAGCAAAGTAATATTTTTATCCTTATGAACAAGAGTATAGTGATTGTTTCTACCATGGTGTACAGAATTTTTATCAAATTGCCATGGTCTACCAAGTAATAAGGAACATGCTTGCATAGGTACCACATCACAATCAACATAATCAGCATATGTAGAGATACTAAAATGCACACGAACAGTACGTGTTACCTTAACCTTGCCGTTGTTGTTGAACCATTGGATGTAGTAAGGATGTGGATGTGGTCTTGTGGTGAGATATAGCTTCTCCACCATCTCCATGCTAGCCAAGTTGTTGCAGCTCCCTCTGTCTATGATGACACGAACAGAACGTTC
The DNA here is from genome assembly GCF_018294505.1 of Triticum aestivum. Taxonomy (NCBI): domain Eukaryota; kingdom Viridiplantae; phylum Streptophyta; class Magnoliopsida; order Poales; family Poaceae; genus Triticum; species Triticum aestivum. The sequence goes on along the minus strand of NW_025225108.1, from coordinate 41,166 downwards.
CTTCACAACTCCCGTTGTATGGAACAAAGTATGCCTCTGATTTTGCTCAGCTTGTGTGACCTGCACACTCAAAACACGTTGAGCAACTAAACATTCATACATGTCAGCATCTTCAGGAGCCATGTATTGCGTCTCATGATCAGAATCATCTCCACCGTGTTCTTCACGTGTAATAAGAGCCAAAGTCTGCTCATCATAGTCACTAGCGGACTCATACCCACCATCCTAAGTAGCAATCATCACACGCTGAGATTTGCATCCTCTCGCAAAATGTCCTCTTCCCTTACAACGACGACAAATAATATCACTTGTGTGCCCTGTTGATGCCATGGAAGAAGAAGAACTCTGCGCAGGCCCGGGAGGTGTGCTCTTGGTAGATAGTGGTGGTTGTGCCTGCTTTCTTGTATCACAGCTGGAGGTTGCACCTGATGGAGGTGCTGGGCGAGTGGAAGTAGAGGATGCACGTGGTGTCGATGATGAAGATCGACCTGCAGAAAAATTAGTTCGCGCCAATGCCTGTCGATCCTGCACTTCACGTTCAGCTTTACAAGCAAGGTGGAATAAACGAGTGATATTAGTATACTCCTTATACTCTAGAATGGTCTGAATCTCTCTATTTAATCCACCCATAAAACATGCAAGTATAGCTTCATTCTCCTCAACAATACCACATCTAATCATGCCAGCTTGTAATTCATGATAATATTCTTCTACAGAATTTTTTCCTTGTCTTAAATGCTGCAATTTTTGAAGTAATTCACGTTGATAATATGGTGGAACCCAACGAGTACGCATAGCAGTTTTCAATGCAGCCCAAGTAGCTGGAATAGGATATAATCTACAATGCTTAGACCACCAAACACATGCAAAACTAGTGAATGCACAAACAGCAGCAGGAACACGTCTCTCCTCGGGATATTGTAAACATGTAAATCGTTGTTCAGTTTCTAACTCCCAAGTAAGATATATATCAGGAACATATCTACCCTCAAATGGTGGAATATTCAATTTTAGTTTAGGGAGATGGTCATGATATCGTACCTGAGGGTGAGCCCTACCATTGCCATTATTTGCATGTGGACGACCTGGTGGTTGCGGTGCTGGTGGTGGCACGTAGTTCTGATTTTGATCAGCCTCATCCTCGTAATCTCCCACAAAATCATCCTCCTCCGCATCAGCAGCAGGAGCCACAAAAGTATCAACAACAGCGCCAACAGATTGGCCAGGTGCAAGAGGGAGACGGCTCGCTCGGCGGAGGGCAGTTTCGCGATATGGAGGTAGTTGTTGCTGTTGTTGTTGTTGTTGTTGTAGAGGTGCGTTAGGTGCAGCCGGTGGTGGTGGTGGAAGACGCGCGATCAATTCATTAAACCTGTTATCAAGCTTTGTTTCGAACGTCTTCTCCATGCCATCTATCTTCTCCATGGCCTCTTCAAATCCGTTGAGCACATCTTGCACCTGTCCACTCATCATTTGATGAAATTTATCATGCAACTCCTTATTCGTCATGTTCTCCTAGTCAGTCTCGTCGGCTTGTGATATGGCCATGGTTAGCAACAATAGAAACACACAAGAATATGATCCTACAGACTACTAACAAGAGGTGGTGGTGGATGTCACAAATCCGTCAAGCAAATCCCAAATTCTTACCAGTTCTTACCCAGCAGCAGGCGGTGATCGGCAACCGTCGTAGTCAAAACTCTCAAAGCTTGGATAGAGCAATTACCAGCGAGAGTCAAACGCCTGACGTAGATGTATGTGGAGCTAGGAAGGCTTATAATATGGTAGCAAAAAGGGTCAGAATAATCAATTCAGAGATGCAAAGTTGAATAAACGCTCAATGACGGTACTGTGCTGGTCCTAGGCTAGACCGTGCTAGAGACGCGAGCCTAGAACACTAATAAAATCACGGCGCTGCACGTAAACAAGGGAGAAGCACACTTTGGAATTTCTTTTGCGCTCTGTTTTTTTTTGCGCTCTTTTTTTGGCGCTCCTCTTTTTTTTGCGAAAAATCACTATAATTGTGAGTGTCTCGAAACTCTTCCCTCGTCAAACTGACAGGATGGGCACGAAATTTTTTTTGACTTTTTTTCGGAAATCAGGGCAGTGACGACAAAAAAGTGCAACAAAAAATCACTATGATGGCACATGGCTCAAAAGACTCAGAAAAGCCTAAAAATAGGATAAGGAAAAAATATGTTTGCCCGTGAAAATTTTGGCCTAAAAACTGCCCGCGGGTCTCCAGACTCTTTTTTTTTCCGAAACCTACTCAGGCAAGGAAACACGAATCAGAAATTAGACAGACCTCGAAAACAAACCTAATATGAAAGGAACTCGAATGGGTGGTGGATATATGATGGTAGGATATGGCAGCGGTGGTGGTATATGGATACAGATTCGTGGTGGTATATGGATACAGATTGTTGATGGTATATGGAGACGGATTGGTCGTGGTATATGGATACGGATCGATGGCGGATAAGCGGTGGTGGTAGGTGGCAGGAGCGATGATGATGGTGTGGCGGCGGCGTGACAACTTATGACCAGAACTCGAAACTCTAAAAGACTAGACTCTAAGACCAGCAACTAGACACGACGATGCAACCGCAAATTCAACAAAGCAAAATACTGAAAAGACTATGCAATTGGTTCGGATATGATGAACTAACCCTATTTTTTTTGGCTTTTTTCATGGACTATAGGTATGAAGAACAGACTCGATCTAAACTACGAAAAACTGTAAACTCTCACCGAGCAACCTGGAAATATGATACCACTTGATAGAGGCAAAGGTGTCCCGATGTTTCGATGAGATGGTGGCTATCGTTTCTGTGGGAGTCGACCTTGACGATTCGACTACGAACGTGCGAGACGTCGCGCCTTAGCAATGAAAGTGCGTTATATCGACTAGAGGGGGGTGAATAGGCGATTTTTATGAAATTCTTCACTGAGGAATTTGCTGGTGAGGAAATTCCTTAGCGAAGAACTACCAGCAGCGAAATGAGTACTCAAAAGTAAACATAACAGAATACAAGCATAGTCATCATGATGAAATGAAGACAGGCACAGAGTACAGAAGCGTAAACACAGGATAACACAGGATGAAGACAAACAGACTGAAGAAATTGAACTGAGGAAATTGAGAAAGTCTTCAGTCAAAGTCTTCAAACACAGATATGAACAAGCACACAACACAGTTATGAGGAAATGAAAGAGTTGAGGAAATAGAACCAGTAAGCTTGGTGAAGACAATGATTTGGTAGACCAGTTCCAACTGTTGTCTCAGTTGTACGTCTGGTTGGAGCGGCTGAGTATTTAAACTCGAGGACACACAGTCCCGGACACTCAGTCCTGAACACGCAGCTCGGGACACCCAGTCCTCACCGTATTCTCCTTGAACTAAGGTCACATAGACCTCGTCCAATCACTCGTGGTAAGTCTTCAGGTGACTTCCAAACCTTCACAAACCTGGTCACTCGGCGATCCACAATTCCTCTTGGATGCTCTAGACCATGAAGCCTAACCGTCTGGAAGAAGCACAGTCTTCAAAGGTAACAAGCGCCGGATCCATGCAGGATCAATCTCTTCAGTGATGCTCAATCACTTGGGGTTTGTAGGTGTTTGGATTTTGGGTTTTTGGTTTTTCCTCACTTGATGATTTTTGCTCAAAGTCCTTGGAGGATGGGTTGCTCTCAAATGACAAGTGTCAGTTTCTCTCGGAGCAGCCAACCAGCTAGTGGTTGTAGGGGGGCGCTATTTATAGCCTAAGGAGCAGCCTGACATGATAAGACATAAATGCCCTTCAATGATATGACAGCAACGGTCGGAATTTTGAGTAGCAAAATCCTCATGGCTATCATGTTCCTCACTGTGTAGGAAATCCGCACTGGCGAATTCCTAACTCCTCAGTCAGAACAAATTCCTCAGAGACCAGAAGAACTTTGTCTCTGTCACTGAAGAATATGACTGGACTGTATGAGATTTCCAATGGCTTCACTCGAAGGGATTGGTAGGTGTAGGATCTTGAGTTGAGCATCACATGGAAATTTTTCCTTAGTATTTCCTCGACCCCCTTTAACAGTACGGTGTTTCCTATGACTCAAGAAAGAGAAAATGAAACTATGAAAACAAAAGTCTTCACGCTTTATGTTCCTCGAATGAATACCAAGTCTTCAAGGTCACACCATTTTCTTCACTTTTAAAGTCTTCAGAAAGTCTTCAGAATACCAAAGTCTTCAGACAAAGAACTTGATTTTTAGGGGTCGACTTTCTCTGTAAATATCAAACTCCTCATAGACTTATAGACCTGTGTACACTCATAAACACATTAGTCCCTTAACCTATAAGTCTTCAATACACCAAAATCACTAAGGGGCACTAGATGCACTTACAATCTCCCCCTTTTTGGTGATTGATGACAATATAGGTTAAGTTTTCAACGGGGATAAACATATGAAGTGTAACTACTAATATTGAGGAATTTGATTGCAAGATATAGAAGAACTCCCCCTGAAGATGTGCATAGTGAGGAATTTTCTTTTGAAGCAATGCACACTTGAAGAGTTGAATCATGGAGATCTCCCCCTATATCTTGTAATTCATACACGCATTTGATATATAACAATGAAGAATTTGAAATGCATGATGAAATATGGTGACTGATGTAATTCAACATGCGTGCAATAATATTAACGAGGAACAAGCATGCAAAAAACACATCAAGAGTATCAGAGCACCATCGGGTTTAAGTTTACAACTCGATCCAAGAGTATCAGAGCACCATCGGGTTTAAGTTTACAACTCGATCCAATAAAGTCGCAGAAGAATGAGAGTTGTAACTTCACGAAAAACGCCCATATAGAAAGACCCGCTTGAAGACTAACTCCAAATTCTCCCCCTTTGTCATCAAATGACCAAAAGGAACGAATATGAGGACTAACGCCCCTGAAGAATATCAAGTTGATGAAGGAGCGCCAACGTTGTTGGGGTCGTTTGTTGTAGTAGGGCCTGCCGCAGTGTCGTCCAAGTCTTCATTTTCATCAGTGTCGCGCGATGAAGAATATGAGCTGGCCACCAGAGAAGGAACCTTGACCTTCTTGAATTTCTTCGGTGGAGGTGCAGACCAGTCAAAATCTTCTTTAAGACCCATGTTCTTCAGATCTTCTTCACCATACAGATGTGACAGGATTGCCCAGGTGCGACTAAAGACTTGATGGAGGTAGTAGTGGTTTTTCTTCACTGCATTGTGTGTGGCAGTCATGTTGTGAAGAAGTGAACCAAACTGACGCTTAACCCATTTGTGATTTCAATCCACCTTCTGGTGAAGACTAAGCAGAAGTTCACGGTCAGTCATCATGCATGGAGCAATGGCTTGAGGAGTGGACTTGGGTGCATTGGCAGAGTCATGTGTGGCAGAGTCATCATTGGTGGAATAAGATGCAGCTTTGCGAAACTGACCATCCAATGGACGAATGCCTTCATCTATTACAGCTGGTGCCTTGCCCTTTCTATCAACTGAGGAATATGTCTGCTTGAGGGCTTCAATTGGGGGCAAGTAGCTGAGGTGATTCTGGAAATCAGCTTTGTAGTTGAGTGAAGACCTTGTCCTGAGGAATCTCATAATCCAGGTGCATAAGGCTTCAGCTCAAACGGAGACAGCGCAACATTGACCATAGTCCTCATGAAGAAATCATGATAATTGACAGGAATGCCATGAACGATGTTGAATACCAGATTCTTCATGATGCCAACAATTTCCTCATCAGATGAGTCGTGGCCTTTGATAGGACTGATTGTCCTCGTAAGAATACGATAGACAGTTCTGGGCACGTACATCAATTCCTTCACGAGGAATTTGGTTCTTGGTGCCTGACCTGGCTTCAAAGGTTTCATCAGCACCTGCATGTAATGATGTGTGAGCTCAGGTTCACTATAGATGCAGCGAGCTTCTTCAAGGGGAGGACTGAGTGGTAGAGCACGAAGCAATTCAGAGGCTGGTGCAGTGTAGTGAGTGTTTTCAGACATCCAGTCCAACACCCAGGAATTCACATCTTCAGCATCTCCAGTGATGTGTAGCATTGCATAGAATTGAAGAATCAGTTCTTCATTCCAATCACAGATGTTAGAGCAAAAGTTTAGCAGTCCAGCGTCGTGAAGAACACTGAGGACTGGTGCGAAGCACGGCAGAGATTCCATATCCACGTGAGGAATATGCTCATGGTAGAAGATCTTCTCCTTGTTGAACAGCACTGAGGAATAGAAATTGTCTTGACTAGCAGTCCAGAAACGCCTCTTCCTAATGCGAGCAGAGTTATATGGGTTGTAATCTTCGAAGAATACGTGCTCGCCGAAGAAATCATCAGCCTTGAACTTTTGCTTGCGTGAGAATGGGTCCTTTGGCTTCGGCAGAGGAGTGTCAGTGAGTTGCATCACGACCTCAGGAATCTCAATCGCAGGTTCTTCAGGCTGAGGAATTTATGGTGCCTCCTCAGTGACAGTCTGCGTCGTTGGTTGTTCAGTAGCAGCAGTTTCTTCAGCGCTAGTGGCTGGAATTTCTTCATGGACAGATGCAGTGGGATGAGTTTCTTCAGAGCCCATATGTATAGTTTGTGTGGGGAACTGAGGAATTTGCGATAGAGGGGTGAACATTGGTGAGTTTGGATGCTGACTTTCCCAGAATTCATCACTAATTACGGGTGTGGAGTAGCCAATGTCCACATCTTCATCTTACATTTCTTCAACGCCAGCCTCTTCAGCTGTGAACTGAGGCATAGGCGAGGAGATGATAGGTGTTGAAGGGATCGCATCCACTTCAATTTCTTCATCCAACGGTTCAGACGAAGCAGTAGAAGGAGTTTCTTCATCAGATCCGCTGGGGATCACATATTCTTCATCAAAAGGAACAAGGTCCTTTGATGGCCTGGTTGAGATGGGAACAACATCAATCGGATTTGCAAATGAACTTGTCATAGGCTTCATTTTCTTCGGAGCTGAAGAATCTGAAGCAGCTGATGCTTTCCTTTTCTTCACTGCAGCACACTCTGCAGCCTTGGTCTTCTTCACATCCGATGCAGATGGAAGGATTAGAGTTGAACTTTGTGCAGGAGCAGCTGAGGAATCTGGTTGATTTTCTTCAGGCACAACTGATGCAGTTGCCCTGAGTTCTTCAGTTTCTTCAGGCGGACCACTAGTGGGTGCCCTGGCAATTTCTTCAGTGGCTAGAATGCAGTCATCAGCCCTGGAACTCACATTTTCTTCAGCAGTCTGATTGTCATCAGCGGTGCTAGCATTTTCTTCAGTAGGCTGAGCAGATGCTTCAGCCTGAGGAATTTCCTGTTGTGTTGGGGCTGCAACATTGGAAGTGAAGTTATCCGCAAGTTTCACAAAATGAACCTTGGCTCCAAGCCAATCAGCGCGATATGCATCAAAGTCATCACTGAGTTTCTTAATCTCAGTCTGAATAGTGACAAGTTCTTCAGTTGTCATAGAGACAACGTTTTTCTTCAGACAACGCTCTTTCTTGTACTGCGCTTTCTTGATCTGCCTTACCTTCTCAAATTTCCACTTTTCTTCTTGAATGAAGTGGGTCAGCATGTGACTCTGGCCAGGAGTCAGCTTGAAGTCAGGCAAGGGAGTGTTGGGGTCCTTGTGCCAGACATCAATGTAGTCGAGGATCAACTTGGGATCCAAAAGCAATGGCACCTCTGATCCTTTGGCTCTAGCGGCCCTGACTTGCCTGTCTCTGATGATTTCTGCAAGTTCATCATCATCAGCTTCGTCTTCTTCAGACGGTACTTGGAAAGCGACTTGCTTCTTTTGAGGACTTGGGCGAGGACCTCGTCCAGCAGTGGCCTTTGTCTTCAGCAATAAGGGGCCAGCTGAGGAACTTGGTGCAGCTGAGGAACTAGCTGAGACACCTGAAGCAATGGAGATGCCTGTAGTCCTTTGGCACGAGGCGAGATGCACAGGTGCTGAGGATTTAGTCGGAACAGCTGAGGGCTTTGGCGGAGGAGCTGAGGACTTTGGAGGAACAGGAGCAGCATGAGGAATTGGCCGTGAGGGCTTTGAGGATTCTGGCTATGAGGGCATTGCTGAGGAACTTGGCCTTGAGGGCATTGTTGGTGAAGCACTTGGCTTGGGCGCAGGCTTCTTTGACATAGCCTTCTTTGGCTTGACAGCAGAGGCCTCAGCAGAGGCAGCAGCAGCAGCAGAGTCTTCATTGAATTTCCTCATTGTTTCTCTGGCTTGCTTAGCAAACTTGGCTTGGCGCTTGGCCCATTCATCAGGATAGTCCTCACCACGCTTGAGGCTGGTGGGATCAGCGATTTGGCTAGGTGCCAGTGGAGGTCTTGGGCATTGAGGATTGAGTGCGAATTTGTTCATGTACTTAGGAGTGACATATCTGTATTCCCTCCACTCTCTTGCCCATCTCCTCTCTATCTTCTGAATGCGCACTTTGCGCTCATTCTTGGTTTCCTCAGTAGGTGTGCAGTACCCAGCATATATTTCACCAGGGATCTCAAACGCTGTATTTACCTCGGGCCTCTTTCCTCCCTTCTATGGCTTCTTACAATCAGCCATTTTCTTCAGTTGAGGAATTTGAACAATTGAATTCTCTGAAGAAGTATGCAACTTTTCTTCGAGGAACGCTGCAAATGAGTTAAGTTGATGAGAACCTAGTGATTCAGCAGCTAACATATGTACCTGTGAACAGAGTATAGTTACGAGGAATTTGGAGAGGTCATATGCATTCTCAAAAGGTTTTCTAAAAATAACAAGTTAGAGGAATTTGACCAGATGAGTCTTGAAGAATTTCACTAAGCGTTCTTTGTCTTAGGTTCCATAGATGTGTAGATTAAAAATCCACACATTTGAGGAATCTTGAAGAAAAACATGGCTTAGAGAAACGAATCAAGAACAGATGACCTGTGAGGTGTTTAATGTGTGAATCTATGAAGAAAAACACCTTTGAAGATTTTGAAGATAGTCATTCGAATCAATGAGGGTAGTAAAAGTAACTTTTAATTACCCTGGAAGAAGAACACGACGAACTGGAGTGAGGAGATGTGAAGTTCGTCTGTGCAGATCTTCCACGCCCTAACTTGGCGGAGGAAGACGGCTACGGCGGCGGCGGAGTGAAGATTTCCGCGGTTGGTGCGAGTACGTCAGCGACGAGGTCGAGGCAGTGAAGCTCTTCCTCACCGGCAGTGATAAAGTAGCAGCGGCGCTAGGGTTTGAGAAGCTCGAGCTGGAGAGAGATCGAGCGGAGTAAAAGAAGTGAGGAAGGGAAGGAGGGGTATTTATAGCCACGGTGAAAAACTGCTCGCCCGAAGAAATTGGACGAACGTGCCCCTGACCCTTCTCATTCGCATGACATGTGTCACCCATGTAGTGAGAGGTGGAGATCGCGGGTGAGTGGATAAGTGTATCGTGGGATGCGGAACGGTTTGAGCAGCAAAGCCGAAAATTTCGATAAGATAGGTTTTAAAGTTTTGTTTGCAATTTCTTCAGCTGACAAGGACACAGTGAAGATTTTGAACGAGTTTCAAACAGAACGCACATGAAGAATTGGTGAACAGGTTGGGTTGAGTATAGCATAGAGGGGAAGGGTCTGATCACATTCACTTAGCAGAAAACCAACTTGAAGAAATAGCAATAAGTGAATGCTGTAGAGGACATAAACTCATATATATATATAGCCAATGAAGAAAAATGACGGAACCAGTGAAGACTATGCAAAGTTGAAGAATATGAATAATTTGAGGAATTTCAACTTTTGGTGGTGGCGTGATCCACCGTATAAGAATGATGATTTCAGACACCGCGTACAATTATCGTAGGGTTCTGAGAATCAAATTCTTCATTAATTTCTTCACACTAAGAGTGTTATTCTTCATTGATTGAAGAAAAATGTTTCTTCATGTGTTGCACATCTAAGTCATCAATTTTGCATAAGTGTTAGGATGAGTATCCTTTTCAAAGAACATTCGAAGATTCTAGGATATTTAGCTCACACCGCAACTTGCTAAATCTCTTCTCATCCAAGGGCTTTGTGAAGATATCGGCTAGCTGTTCTTTAGTCTTCACATGCTCAATAGAAATGTCGCCCTTCAACACATGATCACGAAGAAAATGATGACGAATCTGAATGTGCTTTGTCTTCGAGTGCTGAACTGGGTTGTGAGCAATCTTGATGGCACTCTCATTGTCACAGAAGAGAGGCACATACTTCATGTTGACGCCGTAGTCCTTGAGAGTTTGCTTCATCCATAGCAATTGGGCACAGCAAGAACCAGTGGCAATGTACTCAGCTTCAGTAGTAGATAGTGATACGCGGTTCTGTTTCTTCGAGGACCAATAGACCAAAGATCGTCCGAGGAAATGACATGTACCAGATGTTGACTTGCGGTCCACACGATCACCAGCATAGTCAGAGTCAGAATATCCAATGAGATCAAAAGCCGAGCCCTTGGGGTACCATAATCCAAGTGTTGGTGTGTGAACTAGATATCGATGAATATGCTTCACAGCCTTATGGTGTGATTCCTTCGGTGTAGCTTGAAATTGGGCACACATGCAAACACTAAGCATTATATCTGGCCTAGATGCACATAAGTACAATAAAGAACCTATCATGGAGCGATATACCTTATGATCAAAGTCAATACCATTTTCATCAGTGCACAGATGGCCATTTGTGGGCATAGGAATTTTGACGCCTTTGCAATCTTGCATGCCGAATTTCCTCAGTACATCCTTGAGGTATTTCTCCTGAGATATGAATATGCCATTGCATTGTTGACGAATTTGAAGACCTAAGAAGAATTTTAACTCTCCCATCATAGACATTTGATATTCTTCACTCATCATATAGGCAAATTCATCACTATAACGTTGGTCAGTACAACCAAAGATAATATCATCAACATATATTTGGCACACAAACAATTCACCATCATAAGATTTAGTGAAAAGGGTAGGGTCGAGTGAACCGGGTTTGAAGCCTTTCGTCATGAGGAATTCCTTCAAAGTATCATACCAAGCCCATGGGGCCTGCTTGAGGCCGTAGAGGGCCTTGTTGAGTCTGAAGACTTTATCAAGATTCTTTGGATCTTCAAAACCTAGGGGTTGAGCAACATATACTTCTTCCTCAAGCTTACCATTGAGGAATGCACTTTTCACATCCATTTGATATAAAGTGATATCATGATGGTTAGCATAAGCAAGTAATATGCGAATAGCCTCAAGTCTAGCAATAGGCACAAAAGTTTCATCGAAATCAATTCCTTCAACCTGTGTGTAGCCTTGAGCTACAAGCCGTGCCTTATTCCTCACCACAAGTCCATTTCCATCTTGCTTGTTGCGGTAGATCCACTTTGTGCCAGTGATATTGTGCTTGCGAGGATCTGGACGTTTGACCAGTTCCCAGACATTGTTGAGCTCGAACTGATGTAATTCTTCTTGCATGGCCCGAATCCACTTAGGCTCCAAAAATGCTTCATCTACCTTAGTGGGCTTTGTAATAGAGACAAAAGCATAGTGCCCACAAAAGTTAGACAAATGTGAAGCTTTTGAGCGTGTGAGAGGACCTGGCGCTTTGATGTCATTGATGATCTTTTCAACTTGCACTTCTTTTGCAATGCGACGATGAGCTGGTTGTCATTGAAGAATTTGATCAGTGTTTTCTTCAGCACCATTTTCTTCAGCATTTTCTTCAGGTGCATTAGCTCGACGTTATTCATGTTCTGAATGAATTCTTCAGCAGATTCTTCAGTAGGAATGACATCCTCAGTAGCCTTGAACTTGATAGTTTCCTCAGGTGCTGGTTCATCTATCACAGTAGGTAGGTGCTCTCTTTGCGAGCCATTAGTTTCATCGAACCGCACATCTACAGTTTCAACAACTTTGTGAAGAATGTTGTTGAAGACTCTGTAGGTGTGCGAGTCCTTTCCATAACCAAGCATAAAACCTTCATGTGCTTTCGGTGCAAATTTTGAGTTGTGATGAGGATCTCTAATCCAACATTTAGCACCGAAGACTTTGAAATAACTTACATTGGTTTTCTTATCAGTGAGGAGTTCATAGGCAGTCTTTTTGAAGAATTTGTGAAGATATACTCTGTTGATGATGTGGCACGCAGTATCAATTGCCTCAGTCCAGAAACGACGAGGCGTTTTGTATTCATCAAGCATAGTGTGAGCCATCTCAGCAAGAGTCCTGTTCTTGCGCTCCACGACGCCGTTCTGCTGAGGAGTATAAGGAGCAGATAACTCATGAGTAATACCAAGTTCATCAAGATAGTCATCCAGACCAGAATTCTTGAACTCAGTGCCATTGTCACTTCTGATGTGCTTGATCTTCACACCAAAGTTGGTTGAAGCCCTCGAGGAAAATCGTTTGAAGACTTCCTACACTCCATGTTTGTAAGTAACAAGGTGTACCCATGTGTAGCGAGAATAATCATCAACAATAACAAAGCCATATTGAGATGCTTCATTTGAAATAGCAGAATAATGATTAGGACCAAAGAGATCCATGTGAAGCAATTCAAATGGGCGAGTGGTGGTCATGATAGTCTTCGCTGGATGCTTGGCCTTGGTCATCTTCCCAGCTTCACAGGCTCCGCATAGGTGATCCTTGAGGAATTTGACATTCTGGATGCCAATGACATGCTTCTTCTTCACTAGCGTGTGCAAATTCCTCATGCGTGCATGACCAAGTCGTCGATGCTAGAGCCAGCCTTCTGATGCTTTTGCAAGTAAGCACACGGCTGTTTGTGGTCCAGTAGAGAAATCAACAATATACAGGTCTCCTCTCCTAAAGCCTTCGAACACTTTGGAATTGTCAGCTTCCATAACCACAACACAACGGTACTTGCCAAAGACAACAACCATATCAAGATCGCAAAGCATTGAGACAGACATAAGGTTGTATCCTAAGGACTCAACAAGCATGACTTTGTCCATGTGTCGATCCTTTGTAATCGCAACCTTACCTAGACCCAATACCTGACTTTTGCCTTTGTCAGCAAAGATGATATGCTTCAGATGCGACGGAGATAATGGAGCATCCATCAATATATTCTTGTCACCAGTCATGTGGTTTGTACATCCACTATCGAGGACCCACTCAGTGGCTTTGGGTTGATCATCCTCCAGATGAATTAGTGCAGCTTACAAACTCATATACTTCATCAGTGAAGAATATGACATCAATTCATCAGATCAATTTCATCAAGTAAAAGAACTGATAAAGCAATATGAGGACGTGAGAAATGAAAGTTCATTTCTTCATGATTAGCCTGCGTCCTATCAGGCATACTCAGGTCTCCAGCAAATTCTTCAGACGATTACGTACGTCTGGAGACCTGAGCCTGCAGAAGAGATTAGTTCTTTTTCTTCACCACCCACATCTGAAGGGGTGGCAAAGAGTTCATCATTCTGCGAGCTCCATACGAGAAGGAGTTAGAGTAAGCATAAGAGGGGTTAGAGTAAGCATAAGAGTATGTAGAGAAATTCTTCGAGGAATTATGGACATAATGATTTGAAGAATAATGCACATATCCATAATCCTTAGATCTTTCGTGCGAAATAGACGGGTTAGCACGATGATGTTCATATGAGGACTTTGATCCATATGAGGAATTTGGTCTGTATGAGGACTTGAATCCATATGAAGAATTTGGTCCATATGAAGAATTTGATCTGGGGTTCCTATTCTTCACAGGTGGCATCATGATGACATTCACCTGAAGATTTTCAAGGCATCTTTTGGGAACCCAGATTTTCTTCATAGGGAAGCCGTTCCTGCAGTTAGTGCCAACATATCTAGCAAATACTTCACCATTCTGATTTTTGAACAATTTATAGTTGGAGTCAATTGAATCATCATCAGAATGAGGAGATTCACATGCAAATCTAGATAAGTTAGATGGATCAACTGGAGGTCCCTTTGCAGCAACCCATGTAGTTTTGGGATACTTCTCAGGCTTCCAATATGTATCATTAGCATTGAGTTTCCTCTCAAAGGCGATACCCTCTTTCCTAGGGTTCCTGTCGAGGATCTGCTTTTTAAGCACATCACAAAGAGCTTGATGCCCTTTGAGGCTTTTGTACATGCCTGTCGTGTACAATTCCTTCAGCCCTGCATCGCCAGTGATACTAGCAATGTCTTCAAATGAGGAATTAGTGATAGAAGAGGCATGTGAAGAATTTGAAACATTAGCAGCATTTGAACATTCAGGTGAAGAATTAGCAGATTCACGTTCAATGCACTTCAAGCATGGAGGAACAAATTCTTCCTGAGAAGCGCTGATTTGTTGAGCAAGTAATGAATCGCGCTCCTTCTGAAGATCTTCATAACTCACTCTTAGCTTCTCAAGGTCTTGCTTTCTTTGAAGAAATTCATAAGAAAGCTTCTCATGATTGGATAAGAGAGTGTTATGATGACTTTGAAGATTGTCAAACCTAGTCTGAAATCTCTGAAGATTTTCAGTCAGGGCTTTAGTGCGATCCAATTCTTCACCCAACATATCATCACTTTTGTCTAGCATGTTTTGAACCTTTTCTAAAGCCCTTTGTTGTTTTACAGCAATCTTAGCAAGTTTAGAATAGCTGGGCTTAAGATTTTCATCAGATTCATTCTCACTTGATTTGGATGAGGCATATTTGAGTACCTTGGCACCCTTTGCCATGAAGCAGGTGGGAGCGTAGTCATCATCCCCTTCATCAGATTTGTTGGTGAGGTTATTTTCTTCAGTGTTGAAGATAGACTTGCTGACGAATGTAGTAGCGAGAGCTAGGCTCGCCACTCCGGATTCGGACTCCTCAGATGACTACTCTTCCTCATTTTCTTCAGATTCAGCCTCAGTGATGAGGACATCAATACAATTGTTACACCCACAGCCCCTGCTGCTATACATACTGGACCAATTACTAGAGCTCGTGCAAGCCAACTAAATTACCAGGTACTTCCGTTTCTTGGTAATGATTCTAATGTTCATGAGAATATGATGCTGCCTAAATTGGATACATTTGTTTTGCTTACAAATGAAGGTCCTAGCTTGGAGAAGGATGAACATTGGAGCAAGAACAAGCATGGAGATGATGGCATGCGCAAGGGGAACAAGAACGGAGTTACAAGTGATGATTTCAGGACTTTGAAGCCACCATAATGGGTGCATGAAGCCTTGGACGAAATATACAAGATGCCACTTCATAAATTTCGTCCCGAGGCTATTTTAGGTGCTGCGTCACCTTATTATTGGGCCAGGCCCATGTAATTTCGAAATACATAAGTATAGGCTATTTTTAGAGTCCGTATGTGTGGGGAAACAAGAGATAGGGATGATTTCGGACCCCTCCACCAAGGGCCACGAAATTTCCCCCTCTTCCTCCATATATACAGCCCTTAGGGCATCGTTTAGACTTTGGGTTTTGTTTAGATTAAAAGTTCGCCATAGCTGCAACTTCGCGTACTTCGTTTGTGTTCAACGACCAGACAAAGGCGTCACAGAACCCCACCTTGATCAATAAAGCTTTCATCTTATATTCGCAATATCCAGATTGCAATCTCAGTTTCTTGCTTGTTCTTCGTTTGCTTGCAGGAAACAGACCCTCGTGGTCAGGTTGATCCTGCTCCGGCGTGGTCAATAACCTCTCGGAGTTGGTTTAGCGATTGCTAAGGCGCGACGTCCTCGCACGTTCGTAGTCGGATCGTCAAAGTCGACTGCCACCAAAGCGATATCCATCATCTCATCGAAAGACGGGACACCTTTGCCTCTATCAAGTGGTATCAGATTTCCAGGTTGCTCGGTGAGATTTTACAGTTTTTCGTAGTTTAGATCGAGTTTGTTCTTCATACCTACAGTCCACGAAAAAGCCACAAAAAAATTAGGGTTAGTTCATCATATCCGAACCAATCTGAACCTTTACATAATCTTTTTAGGGTTTTGCTTTGTTGAATTTGCGGTTGCATCGTCGTGTCTAGTTGCTGGTCTTAGAGTCTAGTCTTTTAGAGTTTCGAGTTCTGGTCATAAGTTGTCACGCCGCCGCCGCACCATCATCATCGCCCCTGCCATCTACCACCACCGCTTATCCGCTACCGCTTCGAATCCGTATCCATATACCACCACCAATCCGTATCCATATACCACCACCGATCCATATCCATATATTACCACCGCTGCCATATACCACCACCGCTGCCATATCCCACCACCATATATCCACCACCAATCCGAGTTCTTGTCATATTAGGTTTGTTTTCGAGATCCATCTAGATTCCGATTCGTGTTTCCTTGCCGGAGTAGGTTTCGGGAAAAAAAAGAGTCCGGAAACCACCCTCCGTTTAGGCCCAAAATTTTTCAAAAACGCATTTTTCGAAAAAAATTCTGGCTATCCTATTTTTAGGTGTTTCTGAGTGTTTTGAGACAGGTGCCATTACAGGAAGTTTTTTTTGACCCGTTTCCAGTTTTTGGGACCGGGCAGTCGAAAAAACGAAAAAAAAAATTTGGTCAAAAAAATTTCGTGCCCATCCTGTCAGTTTGACCTAGGAAGAGTTTTGAGACACTCGCCATTATAGTGATTTTTCGCAAAAAAAAAGAAGCAGCGCAAAAAAAAAGAGCGCAAAAAAAAGAGCGAAAAAAAAATTCCAGAGTGTGCTTTTCCCTTGTTTACGTGCAGCGCCGTGATTTTGTTAGTGTTCTAGGCTCGCGTCTCTAGCACGGTCTAGCCTAGGACCAGCACAGTACCGTCGTTGAGCGTTTATTCAACTTTGCATCTCTGAATTGATTATTGCTGACCCTTTTTGCTACCATATTATAAGCCTTCCCAGCTCCACATACATCTACGTCGTGCGTTTGACTCTCCCTGGTAATCGCTCTATCCAAGCTTTGAGAGTTTTTTACGACAACGGTTGCCGATCACCGCCTGCTGCTGGGTAAGAACTGGTAAGAATTTGAGATTTGCTTGACGGATTTGTGACACCCACCACCACTTCTTAGTAGTCTGTAGGATCATATTCTTGTGTGTTTCTATTTGTTGCTAACCATGGTAGGATCACAAGCCGATGAGACTGATTGGGAGAACCTGACGAACAAACAACTACATGATAAATTTTAGCAAATGATGAGTGGACAGGTGCAAGATGTGCTAAACAGATTTGAAGAGGCCATGGAGAAGATAGATGGCATGGAGAAGACGTTCGAAACAAAGCTCGATAACAAGTTTAATGAATTGCTCGCGTGTCTTCCACCACCACCACCCGCTGCACCTAATGCACCTCTCCAACAACAACAACAACAACGCATCCTTCCGAATCAGTATGGACGAGCGAAGCGTGTTCCTATTGAGGATGTCCAAACTTCTGGTGCTGCTGTTCATGTTGTTGATGCTTCTTTGGCTCCTGTTATTGCTGCTGCTGGTACCCAGGAGGATGATGAGTATGCGGGCGATTATGAGGATGAGGTTGATCAAAATCAGAACTACGTGCAGCCACCTGCACCACCACCAGCAGGTCGACCTCAGGTATATATTCGTAATGGTAGGCCTGCACCTCCACCTCAGGTACGAGATGATGTCCATATTCCTAAACTGAAATTGAATATTCCACCATTTGAGGGTAGATATGTTCCTGATATATATTTTACTTGGGAGTTAGAAACTGAACAACGTTTTACATGTTTACAATATCCCGAGGAGAGACGGGTTGCTGCTGCTGTTTGTGCTTTCACTAGTTTTGCATGTGTATGGTGGTCTGAACATTGTAGATTATATCCTATTCCAACTACTTGGGCTGCTTTGAAAATTGCTATGCGTACTCGTTGGGTTCCACCATATTATCAACGTGAATTGCTTCAAAAATTACAGCGCTTAAGACAAGGAAAAAATTCTGTAGAAGAATATTATCAGGAATTACAAACTGGCATGATTAGATGTGGTAGTGTTGAGGAGAATGAAGCTATGCTTGCACGTTTTCTAGGTGGATTAAATAGAGAGATTCAGACCATTCTAGACTATAAGGAGTATACTAATATCACTCGTTTATTTCATCTTGCTTGTAAAGCTGAATGTGAAGTGCAGGATCGACAAGCATTGGCGCGAACTAACTTTAAAGCAGGCCGACCTTCATCATGGACACCGCGTGCATCTTCTACTTCAACTGCACTAGCACCTCAATCAGGTGCCTCCTACAGCCGTGATACAAGAAAACAGGAACAACCACCATTATCTGCCAAGAGCGCACCTGCCGGGCCTGCACAGAGTTCTTCTTCTTCCAGGGCATCAACAGGGCACACAAGTGATATTATTTGTCGTCGTTGTAAGGGAGGAGGTCATTATGGGAGAGAATGCAAATCTCCGCGTGTGATGATTGCTACCGAGGGTGGTGGATATGAGTCCGCTAGTGACTATGATGAGGAGACTTTGGCTCTTATTACACGTGAAGAACATGGTGGAGATGATTCTGATCATGAGACGCAATACATGGCTCCTGAAGACGCTGACAGGTATGAATGTTTAGTTGCTCAACGTGTTTTGAGTGTCCAGGTCACACAAGCTGAGCAAAATCAGAGGCACAATTTGTTCCATACCAAGGGAGTTGTGAAGGAACGTTCTGTGCGCGTCATAATAGACGGAGGGAGCTGCAACAACTTGGCTAGCATGGAGATGGTGGAGAAGCTTTCTCTCACCACAAGACCACATCCACATCCTTACTACATCCAATGGTTCAACAACAGCGGCAAGGTTAAGGTAACACGTACTGTTCGTGTGCATTTTAGTATCTCTACATATGCTGATTATGTTGATTGTGATGTGGTACCTATGCAAGCATGTTCCTTATTACTTGGTAGACCATGGCAATTTGATAAAAACTCTGTACACCATGGTAGAAACAATCACTATACTCTTGTTCATAAGGATAAAAATATTACTTTGCTTCCTATGACTCCTGATTCCATTTTGAAAGATGATATTAATAGAGCTAATAAAGCAAAACAGGAGAAGAATAAGAGTGAAAATCAGATTGTGGCAAAAGAATTTGAGCAACAAATGAAGCCTAATAATAATCCATCTAGTGTTGCTTCTGAAATTAAATTGAAAAGTGCATGTTTATTTGCCACCAAACCTGATATTGATGAGATAGATTTCAGCAAATCTGTTTGCTATGCTTTTGTGTGCAAAGAGGCATTATTTTCATTCGAGGACGTGCCTTCCTCTTTGCCTCCTGCTGTCACTAACATTTTGCAGGAGTTCACTGACGTCTTTCCACAAGACGTGCCACCGGGATTACCGGCTCGAGGGATTGAGCATCAGATTGACTTAATTCCCGGTGCTTCACTGCCAAACCGTGCACCATACCGTACCAATCCAGAGGAGACGAAGGAGATTATGCGTCAAGTACAAGAGCTTCTCGACAAAGGTTATATACGCGAATCCCTTAGTCCTTGTGTTGTTCCTATTATTCTAGTGCCGAAGAAGGATGGTACATCACGTATGTGTGTTGATTGTAGAGGCATTAATAATATTACTATTCGTTATCGTCATCCTATTCCTAGGCTAGATGATATGCTTGATGAATTGAGTGGCTCTACAATATTCTCCAAAGTTGATTTGCGTAGTGGATACCATCAAATTCGTATGAAATTGGGAGATGAATGGAAAACAACATTTAAAACTAAGTTTGGATTATATGAGTGGTTAGTCATGCCTTTTGGGTTAACTAATGCACCTAGTACTTTCATGAGATTAATGAACGAAGTTTTACGTGCTTTCATTGGACGATTTGTGGTAGTTTACTTTGATGACATATTGATTTATATCAGATCTTTGGAAGAACATTTGGAATATTTACGTGCTGTTTTTATTGCTCTACGTGATGCACGTTTGTTTGGTAACCTTGGGAAGTGCACCTTTTGCACCGACCGAGTATCTTTTCTTGGCTATGTTGTTACTCCACAGGGAATTGAAGTTGATAAAGCCAAGATTGAAGCTACTGAGAGTTGACCGCAGCCCAAAACGGTCACACAAGTGAGGAGTTTTCTTGGCCTCGCTGGATTCTATAGGCGTTTTGTGAGAGATTTCAGCACCATTGCTGATGAGGACATGACTACCTTGGATATGACCAAAAATATTGCATATATGCATATTTGTCAGGTGATTTCTAGTGCAAACTATTCAATAATCTATTTATGTTATCCAGAACAAAAATACTTCACACACTTTTGTGTTTTGTCTAATTGCAGGTGTATGGGACATTTGTACAATCCACATATGAAGATAAGGAAGAAAGAGATGTTTATTTGCTGTCCAAAAAGTTCTCTCACGTCACTTTTGGCCCAAGAGAAGATAGAGTCCAAGTCTCTCACGTTCTGGATTCAGATTCGGACTGCACAGACATACCTGACTCAAAACGCACATAAGTTTTTCATACGGACTCCGAATTGGGTGATTCTTTTTGCATTGGAAACTAGATTTCGTGCACTTTCCAACCCAATTGGAATCACCTTCAAATTCGTCCGGAGCGTTGAGTTGTGGACGAAACAATCTGATGCTGCAGAAGAATCCGAGTCAAACTATAAGTCCAAAGGTGTTACATCACCTCCACTTGGGCCCATTGGCCTTGTACGACCTAGATTTAGTTTTAGGCTGCCTTGGGACGTCCTCCCACCTCCTTGGCCGCCACCCCTTGCTCCTATATAAGTAGATCCATCTAGTAGCTTTTCCTTGGGATTTGTTTAGTTAAAAGTTAGCCATTGCAACTTCGTGTGCTTCGTTTGTGTCCAACGACCAGACCAAGACCACTTTTCGGATCCCCACCATTATCAATACTTCATACATATTCGCGATATTTAGATTGCTTTTATCATATTCTTACTTGTTCTTCGATTGCTTGCAGGAATAGACCTTTGTGGTCAGGTTGATCGTGTTCCGGCGTGGTCAATAACCTCTCAGAGTTGGTTTAGCGATTGCTAAGGCACAACGTCGTTGCACGTTTGTAGTCGGATCGTCAAAGTCGTCTCCACCAAATCGATAGTTATCATCTCATCGAAAGATCGGGACACCCCGCCTCTATCAATTGCTGCCCCTCTCAATGAGCTTACAAAGAAAGATGTGCCTTTTCTTTGGGGTACCGCACAGGAAGAAGCCTTCTTGGTATTGAAAGATAAGTTGACACATGCTCCTTTACTCCAACTTCCTGATTTTAATAAGACATTTGAGCTTGAATGTGATGCTAGTGGAATTGGATTAGGTGGTGTGTTATTACAAGATGGCAAACCTGTTGCATACTTTTCTGAAAAATTGAGTGGGCCTAGTCTGAATTATTCTACTTATGATAAAGAATTATATGCTCTTGTTGGACTTTAGAAACATGGCAACATTATTTATGGCCCAAAGAATTTGTTATACATTCTGATCATGAATCTTTGAAACATATTAAAAGTCAAGCTAAACTGAATCGTAGACATGCTAAATGGGTTGAATTCATTGAGACTTTTCCTTATGTCATTAAACACAAGAAGGGAAAAGAAAATGTTATTGCTGATGCATTGTCTCGCCGCTATACTATGCTTTCACAACTTGACTTCAAAATATTTGGTTTGGAGACCATCAAAGATCAATATGTGCATGATGCTGATTTTAAAGATGTAATGCAGAATTGTAAAGAAGGAAGAATGTGGAACAAGTTCGTCGTTAACGATGGATTTGTGTTTCGTGCTAACAAGCTATGCATTCCAGCTAGCTCCGTTCGTCTTTTGTTGTTGCAGGAGGCGCATGGAGGAGGATTAATGGGACACTTTGGCATGAAGAAGACGGAGGACGTACTTGCTACACATTTCTTTTGGCCAAAGATGAGACGGGATGTTGAGCATTTTATTGCTCGCTGCACTACATGTCAAAAAGCTAAGTCACGACTCAATCCTCATGGTTTATATATGCCTTTGCCTGTACCTAGTGTTCCTTGGGAGGATATATCTATGGACTTTGTTTTAGGTTTACCTCGAACAAAGAAGGGGAGGGATAACATATTTGTTGTCGTGGATAGATTCTCGAAAATGGCACACTTTATACCATGTCATAAAAGCGATGATGCTGTTAGTGTTGCTGATTTGTTCTTTCGTGAAATTATTCGCTTGCATGGTGTGCCAAATACTATTGTTTCAGATCGTGATACTAAATTTCTTAGCCACTTTTGGAGATGTTTATGGGCTAAGTTGGGGACTAAACTGCTTTTTAGTACTACTTGTCACCCCCAAACTGATGGACAAACTGAAGTAGTCAATAGAACGTTGTCTACTATGCTTAGGGCTGTTTTGAAGGATAATAAGAAAATGTGGGAGGAATGCTTGCCTCATATTGAATTTGCTTATAATCGTTCATTGCATTCTACTACTAAGATGCGCCCTTTTGAAGTTGTGTATGGTTTCCTACCTCGTGCACCTATTGATTTGTTGGCTCTTCCATCTTCGGAGAAGGTTAATTTTGATGCTAAACAACGTGCTGAATTTATTTTAAAAATGCGTGAGTTAACTAAGGAAAACATTGAGCGTATGAATGCTAAATATAAACTTGCTGGAGATAAGGGTAGAAAACATGTTGTGTTTGCACCTGGAGATCTTGTTTGGTTACATTTGCGTAAGGATAGATTTCCTGATTTGCGCAAATCAAAGTTAATGCCACGTGCTGATGGTCCCTTTAAGGTGTTAGAGAAAATAAATGATAATGCATATAAACTTGAGCTGCCTGCAGATTTTGGGGTTAGTCCCACTTTTAACATTGCAGATTTGAAGCCTTATTTGGGTGAGGAAGATGAACTTCCGTCAAGGACGACTTCATTTCAAGAAGGGGAGGATGATGAGGACATCAATACAATTGTTACACCCATAGCCCCTGCTGCTATACATACTGGACCAATTACTAGAGCTCGTGCACGCCAACTAAATTACCAGGTACTTTCGTTTCTTGGTAATGATTCTAATGTTCATGAGAATATGATGCTGCCTAAATTGGATACATTTGTTTTGCTTACAAATGAAGGGCCTAGCTTGGAGAAGGATGAACATTGGAGCAAGAATAAGCATGGAGATGATGGCATGCGGAAGGGGAACAAGAACGGAGTTACAAGTGATGATTTCAGGACTTTGAAGCCACCATAATGGGTGCATGAAGCCTTGGACGAAATATACAAGATGCCACTTCATAAATTTCGTCCCGAGGCTATTTTAGGTGCTGCGTCACCTTATTATTGGGCCAGGCCCATGTAATTTCGAAATACATAAGTATAGGGTATTTTTAGATTCCGTATGTGTGGGGAAACAAGAGATATGGATGATTTCGGACCCCTCCACCAAGGGCCACGAAATTTCCCCCTCTTCCTCCATATATACAGCCCTTAGGGCATCGTTTAGACTTTGGGTTTTGTTTAGATTAAAAGTTCGCCATAGCTGCAACTTCACGTACTTCGTTTGTGTTCAACGACCAGACAAAGGCGTCACAGAACCCCACCTTGATCAATAAAGCTTTCATCTTATATTCGCAATATCCAGATTGCAATCTCAGTTTCTTGCTTGTTCTTCGTTTGTTTGCAGGAAACAGACCCTCGTGGTCAGGTTGATCGTGCTCCGGCGTGGTCAATAACCTCTCGGAGTTGGTTTAGCGATTGCTAAGGCGCGACGTCCTCGCACGTTCGTAGTCGGATCGTCAAAGTCGACTGCCACCAAAGCGATATCCATCATCTCATCGAAAGACGGGACACCTTTGCCTCTATCACTCAGAGTCCATTTCCTTGCCAATGAATGCCCTGGCCTTCTTGGAGCTACTCTTCTTGTGATATGAAGGCTTTGAGGATTTTGATGATGAGGATTTTGTGGATTTCTTCTTTTTCTTCGCATCATCAGAACTGTAATCCTTGTATTTCTTCTTCTTTGATTCCTTTTCCCATTAAGGACAATCTTGAATGTAATGTCCAGGCTTCTTGCATTTGTGGCAGAGCCTCCTCTTGTAGTCACTTGATGAGGAATCACTGCTCCTTGAGGGTGTCCCAAAGCGACACATCTTGAGAACTTTTGGAACTTCTTCACAAGCAGAGCCAGATCATGGCTTAGTTCTTTAGGATCACCAAGGCTCCTACTAGAGTCTTCATCTTCAGACTCAGATACGGCCTTGGCCTTCAGTGCACGTGTTCTGCCATAGCTTGAACCATAGAGATCTCTCTTTTTAGCAAGTTGGAACTCATGAGTATTTAGCCTTTCGAGAATGTCAGCGGGATCAAGTGACTTGTAATCAGCACGTTCTTGTATTATCAATGCTAGAGTGTTAAATGAGGAATCAAGCGATCTCAGCAATTTCTTCACCACCTCATGGTCGGTGATGTCAGTGGCACCAAGTGCTTGAAGCTCATTTGAGATGTCAGTGAGGCAATCGAAGGTTTGTTGAACATTTTCATTGTCGAGTCTTTTGAAGCGCTTGAAGAGATTGCGAAGAACATCAACTCGAGAGTCACGCTGAGTTGAGACTCCTTCATTCACTTTGGACAACATGTCCCAGATAAGCTTCGATGTCTCCAAAGCACTCACTCTGCCATACTGTCCTTTGCTCAGATGGCCACATATGATATTCTTCGCTTGAGAGTCGAGTTGCTTGAATCTCTTCACATCAGCAGCATTCAGAGAAGGTGTGACTAAGGGAACACCATTTTCCACAACATACCAGAGATTGTTATCAATTGCTTCAAGATGCATTCGCATCTTATTCTTCCAGTAGGGGTAGTCTGTACCATCGAAGGTAGGACACCCAGCAGAGACCTTTATCATACCTGCGGTCGACATAACTAAAACTCCAGGCGGTTAAACCAAAATCACATAGAACAAGGGAGTACCTTGCTCTGATACCAATTGAAAGTGCGTTATATCGACTAGAGGGGGGTGAATAGGCGATTTGTATGAAATTCTTCACTGAGGAATTTGCTGGTGAGGAAATTCCTTAGCGAAGAACTACCAGCAGCGGAATGAGTACTCAAAAGTAAATATAACAGAATACAAGCATAGTCATCATGATGAAATGAAGACAGGCACAGAGTACAGAAGCGTAAACACAGGATAACACAGGATGAAGACAAATAGACTGAAGAAATTGAACTGAGGAAATTGAGAAAGTCTTCAGTCAAAGTCTTCAAACACAGATATGAACAAGCACACAACACAGTTATGAGCAAATGAAAGAGTTGAGGAAATAGAACCAGTAAGCTTGGTGAAGACAATGATTTGGTAGACCAGTTCCAACTGCTGTCTCAGTTGTATGTCTGGTTGGAGCGGCTGAGTATTTAAACTCGAGGACACACAGTCCCGGACACCCAGTCCTGAACACGCAGCTCAGGACACCTAGTCCTCACCGTATTCTCCTTGAACTAAGGTCACACAGACCTCGTCCAATCACTCGTGGTAAGTCTTCAGGTGACTTCCAAACCTTCACAAACTTGGTCACTCGGCAATCCACAATTCCTCTTGGATGCTCTAGACCATGACGCATAACCGTTTGGAAGAAGCACAGTCTTCAAAGGTAACAAGCGTCGGATCCACGCAGGATCAATCTCTTCAGTGATGCTCAATCACTTGGGGTTTGTAGGTGTTTGGGTTTTGGGTTTTTGATTTTTCCTCACTTGATGATTTTCGCTCAAAGTCCATGGAGGATGGGTTGCTCTCAAATGACAAGTGTCAGTTTCTCTCGGAGCAGCCAACCAGCTAGTGGTTGTAGGGGGCGGCTATTTATAGCCTAGGGAGCAGCCCGACATGATAAGACATAAATGTCCTTCAATGATATGACTGTTAGGTGGATAGATATTTTGGGATAGCTGGCGCATAGCACAGCAACGGTCGGAATTTTGAGTAGCAAAATCCTCAGGGCTATCATGTTCCTCACTGTGTACGAAATCCGCACAGGCGAATTCCTAACTCCTCAGTCAGAACAAATTCCTCAGAGACCAAAAGAACTTTGTCTCTGTGACTGAAGAATATGACTGGACTGTATGAGATTTCCAATGGCTGCACTCGAAGGGATTGGTAGGTGTAGGATTTTGAGTTGAGCATCACATGAAATTTTTTCCTTAGTAATTCCTTGACCCCCTTTAACAGTACGGTGTTTCCTATGACTCAAGAAAGAGAAAATGAAACTATGAAAACAAAAGTCTTCATGCTTTATGTTCCTCGAATGAATACCAAGTCTTCAAGGTCACACCATTTTCTTCACTTTTAAAGTCTTCAGAAAGTCTTCAGAATACCAAAGTGTTCAGACGAAGAACTTCATTTTTAGGGGTCGACTTTCTCTGTAAATATCAAACTCCTCATAGACTTATAGACCTGTGTACACTCATAAACACATTAGTCCCTTAACCTAAAAATCCTCAATACACCAAAATCACTAAGGGGCACTAGATGCACTTACAAGCAATCGCTAAACCAACTTCCGAGGGGTTATTGACCACGCCGGAGCACGATCAACCTGACCACGAGGGTCTGTTTCCTACGAGCAAACGAAGAACAAGCAAGAAACTGAGATTGCAATCTGGATATTGCGAATATAAGATGAAAGCTTTATTGATCAAGGTGGGGTTCTGTGACGCCTTTGTCTGGTCGTTGAACACAAACGAAGTACGCGAAGTTGCAGCTATGGCGAACTTTAATATAAACAAAACCCAAAGTCTAAACGATGCCCTAAGGGCTGTATATATGGAGGAGAGAGGGGGAATTTCGTGGCCCTTGGTGGAGGGGTCTGAAACCAACCCTAACTCTTGTTTCCCCACACATACAGACTCTAAAAACAGCCTATACTTAAGTACTTCGAAAGTACATGGGCCTGGCCCAATAATAAGGTGACGCAGCACCTAGAATAGCCTCTGGACGAAATTTATGAAGTGGCATCTTGTATATTTCATCCCATGCTTCATGCACTCAATATGGTGGCTTCAGAGTCCTGGAATCATCACTTGTAACTCTGTTCTTGTTCCCCTTGCGCATGCCATCATCTCCATGCTTGAACTTGCTCCAAGGTTGATCTTTCTTGTCCAAGCTAGGCCCTTCATTTGTAAGCAAAACAAATGTATCCAATTTAGGCAGCATCATATTCTCGTGAACATGAGAATCATTACCAAGAAACGAAAGTACCTGATAATTCAATTGGCGTGTGCGAGCTCTAGTGATTGGTCCAGTATGTATAGCAGCAGGGGTTGTGGGTGTAACAATGGTATTGATGTCCTCATCACAACCGCAAACTCAACAATGCAAAACCCTAAAAAGATTATGCAATGGCTCAGATTGGTTCGGATATGATGAACTAACCCTAATTTTTTTTGGCTTTTTCGTGGATTGTAGGTATGAAGAACAGACTCGATCTAAACTACGAAAAACTGTAAAGTCTCACTGAGCAACCTGAAAATCTGATACCACTTGATAGAGGCAAAGGTGTCCCGTCTTTTGATGAGATGGTGGCTATCGTTTTGGAGGAAGTCGACTTTGACAATCCGACTACGAACGTGCAAGGACGTCGCGCCTTAGCAGTCGCTAAACCAACTCCGAGAGGTTATTGACCTCGCCGGAGCACGATCAACCTGACCACGAAGGTCTGTTTCCTGCAGGCAAATGAAGAACAAGCAAGAAACTGAGATTGCAATCTGGATATTGCGAATATACGATGAGAGCTTTATTGATCAAGGTGGGGTTCTCTGACGCCTTTGTCTGGTCGTTGAACACAAATGAAGTACGCGAAGTTGCAGCTATGGCAAACTTTCATCTAAACAAAACCCAAAGTCTAAACGATGCCCTAAGGGCTGTATATATGGAGGAGAGAGGGGGAATTTCGTGACCCTTGGTGGAGGGGTCCGAAACCAACCCTTACTCTTGTTTCCCCACACATACGCACTCTAAAAATAGCCTATACTTAAGTACTTCGAAAATACATGGGCCTAGCCCAATAATAAGGTGACGCACCACCTAAAATAGCCTCTGGACGAAATTTATGAAGTGGCATCTTGTATATTTTGTCCAAGGCTTCATGCACTCATTATGGTGGCTTCAAAGTGCTGGAATCATCACTTGTAACTCCGTTCTTGTTCCCCTTGCGCATGCCATCATGTCCATGCTTGAACTTGCTCCAAGGTTCATCTTTCTTGTCCAAGCTAGGCCCTTCATTTGTAAGCAAAACAAATGTATCCAATTTAGGCATCATCATATTCTTATCAACATTAGAATCGTTACCAAGAAACGAAAGTACCTGATAATTCAATTGGCGTGCGCGAGCTCTAGTAATTGGTCCAGTATGTATAACAGTAGGGGTTGTGGGTGTAACAATGGTATTGATGTCCTCATCATGATGTCTGTGAGTCGATCAAACATGAGCTGAACATTCTTAATGTCGTTTCTCTTAAAGTGGTTGAAGAGGTTACGAAGGACACTGATCCTTTGATCTCTCTGGGTTGAGACGCCTTCGTTGCCTTGGAGAGCCAGTCCCAGACTAGCTTGGATGTTTCCAGAGCACTCACACGGCCATACTGTCCTTTGGTCAGATGACCATAGATGATATTCTTGGCAGTGGAATCCAGTTGAACGAACTTCTTGACATCAGCAGCGGTGACACCTTCACCAGCCTTGGGGACGCCATTCTTGACGACATACCAGAGGTCGACATCAATGGCTTCAAGATGCATGCACATCTTATTCTTCCAGTAGGGATATTTAGTTCCATCGAAGACGGGGCACGCAGAGGAGACTTTGATTATCCCTGTAGTCGACATAGCTAAAACTCTAGGTGGTTAAACTGAATCACACAGAACAAGGGAGTACCTTGCTCTAATACCAATTGAAAGTGCTAGTTATCGACTAGAGGGGGGTGAATAGGCGATTTTTATGAAAGTCTTCAAAACATGGAAGTTTCAAAGATAATCGATTGAAATGAACCTATTAACATGCAGCGGAAGGTAGACTACACTAGGCAAGCCATACTCAAGTATTCAATGAAGTGAAAGCACAAAGACTAATAGCAGCTAGGCAGTATGGATCAGGATGGAAGACAGTATGAAGCCAATTAGAACAAGCAGTCACACAGTGAAGACAAATAGATTATGCAAACAGGCAATGACTTCACAAGGACCAACTGTAATGAAGAGATGGGAAGGATAGAACCAATTGCTTGTTGAATACAATGATTTATTGAACTAGTTCCAGTTGCTGTGACAACTGTAGGTCTGGTTAGGGAGGCTGAGATTTAACTCAAAAGACCGCGTCTTCACCTTATTCCCCTTAAGCTAAGGACACCCAGTCCTTGCCCAATAACTCTGGTAAGTCTTCAAGGTAGAGTTCCAAACCTTCACAGACTTCGTTCACCAGCGATCCACAATGACTCTTGGATGCTCAGAATGCGACGCCTAACCGGCTGGAGGATTCACAGTCCTCAAGTGTAATAAGTCTTCAGATCACACAGACAGGAAGACTTTAGTGATGCCTAACACTCTTTGGCTCTGGGTGTTTAGGGCTTTGTCCTGGCAAGGATTTCTCTCTCAAAGGCTTCGAGGTGGGTTGCTCTCAAACGACAAAACCGTGCACTAACTTTGAGCAGCCAACCAATTTATGGTGTAGGGGTGGGCTATTTATAGCCACTAGGCAACCCAACCTGATTTGTCCGAAATGACCCTGGGTCACTATGGAACTGACACGTGTTCCAACGGTCAGATTTTAAACACACACGGCAACTTTACTTGAGCTACAAGCAAAGCTGACTTATCCAGCTCTGGATAAGATTTGCTCTCATTGTCTTCGCTTGAAGACATAGGATTTTGGTTAAGCATCACTTCAGTCATTCTGACTGGTTCACTTGGACCCCACTTAACAGTACGGTGGTTCCTATGACTCAACAAAGAAGAAAAGGAAACAACAAAACAACTAAGTCTTCGTGCTCCATAGTCTTCACACGATGTCTTCTCTTGTCATAGTCTTCAATGTGAATACCTTCACATACCACCTTTGTCTTCAATGTCTTCATACATTTTTAGGGGCCATCTCCAGTAGGTAAACTGAATCAATGAGGGACTACTGCCTGTGTTATCCTGCAATTCTCACAAACACATTAGTCCCTCAACCAAGTTTGTCGTCAATACTCCAAAACTAACTAGGGGTGGCACTAGATGCACTTACATGACCTTTGATTGTACCTTGGATGATGTATGGATTATTTATGTATTGTGTGAAGTGGCGATTGTAAGACGACTCTTTATCCCTTTCTTATTCAGTACATGGGATGTGTAAAGATTACCCCTCTTACGACATGCCTACCATGTGGCTATGCCTCTAAGTCGTGCCCCGACACGTGGGAGATATAGCCGCATTGTGGGTGTTACAAGTTGGTAATCAGAGCCATCCCCGACTTAGGAGCCCCCTGCTTGATCGAATCGCTGACGTTGTTGAGTCTAGAACAAAATGTTTTGAGTCTTAGGATTATATATATCAGAGAGTAGGATTCTTTTTACTCCTCAGTGAGGCCTCCTGACGTAGAGTTTTGACTCTTCTCTCCTCAAATTTCACTAAAAAAAATTAGGATCAAGCGGGTATCTTGGAGTCATTCCGATGGTTTTGTGATGAGAACATTGTTCTTGGTGCCTCCTGACATTTAGGGGTTGTGGCAGTGTCCTGGGGAGTTGAGCTCCGAGGTGTTGTCGTCACAATTTTATCGTTGCAGTTCTGGAATACCTGAGTTCGCCGACATTGAAAATCTCTTTTATGCAGTTGTTGGTGAGATAACCTCGACGCCACCCAGTACTGGGGCGGGAGTTCGGGAGTATTGCCATAACTCGTATAACGGATGCTTTTCGAAGGTTGAGGTACATGATTTCCGAAGGTTTCTTGGTTATGTGTTGAAGGATGGATACAACTGGATGTAGGATTTGTTAGTTTTGGGTGAGATATTATGCTTCCCATGTATCCCCAAGACCTGATTGCATAACCTGAAAGTTCCAGGAGTTTTATAGGTGGGAATTCAAGTAGCTCTAGTATTTCTTCCCGCGGAAATTTGGTTTGTGATTGGGTAATCCTAACCACTTATTTGTTCATATCCGTACCTTGTTGCTTTATTCATCTACCTTTATCTAAGTGGCTTCTCAACCTTAATGGAAGTGTGATGATTTACTTGGAAATTCATTCGTTCATCCTTGTTCGAATGTTACGACTTTATGTTGCAAGGGAAGAGGACATTTTGCGAGAGAATGCCAATCTCAACGTGTGATGATTGTTACTGAGGATGGTGGGTATGAGTCCGCTAGTGACTACGATGAGGAGACTTTGGCTCTTATTACACATGAAGAACACGGAGGAGAGGATTCTAATCATGAGACGCAATACATGGGTGCTGAAGATCCTGATAGGTATGAATGTTTAGTTGCTCAACGTGTTTTGAGTGTGCAGGTTACACAAACTGAGCAAAATCAGAGACATAATTTGTTCCATACAAAGGGAGTTGTGAAGGTACGTTCTGTTCGTGTCATCATAGATGGAGGGAGCTGCAATAACTTGGCTAGCATGGAGATGGTGGAGAAGCTATCTCTCACCACAAGACCACATCCACATCCTTACTACATCCAATGGTTCAACAACAACGGCAAGGTTAAGGTAACACGTACTGTTCGTGTGCATTTTGGTACCTCTACATATGCTGATTATGTTGATTGTGATGTGGTACCTATGCAAGCATGTTCCTTATTACTTGGTAGACCATGGCAATTTGATAAAAATTCTGTACACCATGGTAGAAACAATCAGTATACTCTTGTTCACAAGGATAAAAATATTACTTTGCTTCCTATGACTCCTGAATCCATTTTGAAAGATGATATTAATAGAGCTAATAAAGCAAAACAGGAGAAAAATAAGAGTGAAAATCAGATTGTGGCAAAAGAATTTGAGCAACAAATGAAACCTAATAATAAACCATCTAGTGTTGCTTCTGAAATTAAATTGAAAAGTGCATGTTTACTTGCCACAAAATCTGATATTGATGATCTAGATTTCAGCAAATCTGTTTGCTATGCTTTTGTGTGCAAAGAGGCATTATTTTCATTTGAGGACGTGCCTTCCTCTTTGCCTCCTGCTGTCACTAACATTTTGCAGGAGTTCGCCGACGTCTTTCCAGAAGATGTGCCACCGGGATTACCACCTATTCGAGGGATTGAGCATCAAATTGACTTAATTCCCGGTGCATCATTACCCAACCGTGCACCATACCATACCAATCCAGAGGAGACGAAGGAGAAGAACTGCTCGACAAAGGTTATATACGTGAATCCCTTTGTCCTTGTGTTGTTCCTATCATTTTAGTGCCGAAAAAGGATGGTACGTCATGTATGTGCGTTGATTGTAGAGGCATTAATAATATTACTATTCGTTATTGTCATCCTCTTCCTAGGCTATATGATATGCTTGATGAATTGAGTAGCTCTACAATATTCTCCAAAGTTGATTTGCGTAGTGGATACCATCAAATTCGTATGAAATTGGGAGATGATTGGAAAACAGCATTTAAAACTAAGTTTGGATTATATGAGTGGTTAGTCATGCCTTTTGGGTTAACTAATGCACCTAGTACTTTCATGAGGTTAATGAACGAAGTTTTACGTGCTTTTATATGCTCTTGTTCGGACCTTAGAAACATGGCAACATTATTTTTGGCCCAAGGAATTTGTTATACATTCTGATCATGAATCATTGAGACACATTAAAAGTCAAGCAAAACTGAACCGTAGACATGCTAAATGGGTTGAATTCGTTGAGACTTTCCCTTATGTCATTAAACACAAGAAGGGTAAAGAAAATGTTATTGCTGATGCATTGTCTCGTCGTTATACTATGCTTTCACAACTTGACTTTAAAATATTTGGTTTGGAGACCATCAAAGATCAATATATGCATGATGCTGAATTTAAAGATGTATTGCAGAATTGTAAGGAAGGGAGAACTTGGAACAAGTTCATCCTTAACGATGGATTTGTGTTTCGTGCTAACAAGCTATGCATTCCAGCTAGCTCCATTCGTATTTTGTTGTTGCAGGAGCCGCATGGAGGAGGATTAATGGGACACTTTGGCGTCAAGAAGACGGAGGATATACTTGCTACACATTTCTTTTGGCCAAAGATGAGACGAGATGTTGAGTGTTTTGTTGCTCGCTGCACTACAGGTCAAAAAGCTAAGTCACGACTCAATCCTCATGGTTTATATATGCCTTTGCCTGTACCTAGTGTTCCTTGGGAGGATATATCTATGGACTTTGTTTTAGGTTTAGCTCGAACAAAGAAGGCGAGGGATAGCATATTTGTTGTCGTGGATAGGTTCTTGAAAATGGCACACTTTATACCATGTCATAAAAGCGATGATGCTGTTAATGTTGCTGATTTGTTCTTTCGTGAAATTATTCGCTTGCATGGTGTGCCAAATACTATTGTTTCAGATCGTGATACTAAATTTCTTAGCCAATTTTGGAGATGTTTATGGGCTAAGTTGGGGACTAAGCTGCTTTTTAGTACTACTTGTCACCCCCAAACTGATGGACAAACTGAAGTAGTCAATAGAACATTGTCTACTATGTTTAGGGCTGTTTTGAAGAATAACAAGAAAATATGGGAAGAATGCTTGCCTCATATTGAATTTGCTTATAATCGTTCATTGCATTCCACTACTAAGATGTGCCCTTTTGAAATTGTGTATGGTTTCCTACCTCGTGCACCTATTGATTTGTTGCCTCTTCCATCTTCGGAGAAGGTTAATTTTGATGCTATAGAACGTGCTGAATTGATTTTAAACATGCATGAGTTAACTAAGGAAAACATTGAGTGTATGAATGCTAAATATAAACTTGCTGGAGATAAGGGTAGAAAAAATGTTGTGTTTGCACCTGGAGATCTTGTTTGGTTACATTTGCATAAGGATAGATTTCCTAATTTGCGCAAATCAAAGCTAATGCCACGTGATGATGGTACTTTTAAGGTGTTAGAGAAAATAAATGATAATGCATATAAACTTGAGCTGCCTGCAGATTTTGGGGTTAGTCCCACTTTTAACATTGCAGATTTGAAGCCTTATTTGGGTGAGGACGATGAACTTTCGTCGAGGACGACTTCATTTCAAGAAGGGGAGGATGATGAGGACATCAATACCATTGTTACATCCACAGCCCCTGCTGCTATACATACTGGACCAATTACTAGAGATCGCGCATGCCAATTGAATTATCAGGTACTTTCGTTTCTTGGTAACGATTCTAATGTTCATGAGAATATGATGCTGCCTAAATTGGATACATTTGTCTTGCTTACAAATGAAGGGCCTAGCTTGGACAAGACAGATGAACCTTGGAACAAGTTCAAGCGTGGAGATGATGGCATGCACAAGGGGATCCAGAACGGAGTTACAAATGATGATTTCAGTACTTTTAAGCCACCATAAGGAGTGCATGAAGCCTTGGACGAAATATACAAGATGCCACTTAAGAAATTTCGTCCAAAGGCTATTTTAGGTGCTGCGTCACCTTATTATTGGGCCAGGCCCATGTATTTTCGAAATACTTAAGTATAGGTTGTTTTTAGAGTCTGTATGTGTGGGAAACAAGAGTTAGGGTTGGTTTCGGACCCCTCCTCCAAGGGCCACGAAATTCCCCCTCTTCCTCCATATATACAGCCCTTAGGGCGTCGTTTAGACTTTGGGTTTTGTTTAGATTAAAAGTTCGCCATAGCTACAACTTCGCGTACTTTGATTGTGTCCAACGACCAGACCAAGACGTCACAGAACGCCACCTTGATCAATAAAGCTTTCATCTTATATTCGCAATATCCAGATTGCAATCTCAGTTTCTTGCTTGTTCTTCATTTGGTCGCAGGAAACTGACCCTCGTGGTCAGGTTGATCGTGCTCCGGCGTGGTCAATAACCCTCGGAAGTTGGTTTACCGATTGCTAAGGCGCGACGTCTCACATGTTCGTAGTCGGATCGTGAATGTCGACTCCCACAGAAAACGATAGCCACCATCTCATCGAGACACCTTCGCCTCTATCAATTTCAGACCTGAGGACTTTGTCAAGTTTGCTTCGTTTCAACTCAAGGACCAAGCTGCTGAGTGGTATCAACGATACAGAGATTCCAGAGGAGGTCGTGTGATTACCTGGAATGATTTCCGCCGAGACTTCAAAGCTCATCACATCCCACCAAGCGTTGCTGAGAGCAAGCGTGAGGAGTTCCGCAATCTCAAGCATGGTAGCATGTCCGTGTATCAATACAATATCCAGTTTCAGAAACTCGCTTGCTTCGCTAAACAAGGCATCCCTGATGAAAAGAGTATGATTTATCAATTCAGAGGTGGCCTCAGAGAAGACCTGCAATTAGCTCTCGTGCTTCTTGAGCCGACTGAGTTTGATCAATTCTACAACATGGCACTAAAGCAAGAAGCTGCTCAGCTCAAGTGTGAGGCATCTAAGAAGAGAGTCAGGGATGCAGTTCAATCTTCTTCTTCATCACAAGTGGCAGCTAAGCAACAGAAGTTCTGGTTGCCTCCTCCTCCTCCGTTTCGTCAGCCTTATCAGCAGAAGGGCAAAGGTGGCAATGGATCTTCCCACCCACCCAACCTAGGCTATCAGAACAAAGCTCGGTCTCAAACTCCAAGGTCAAGTGCTCTTTATCACCATCCGATCTCAGAGGTTACTTGCAACAAGTGTCAGTAGAAAAGGCACTATGCAAACAAACGCTTCAACCAAAGGCGCCTTCCGCCTCCTCCTCTTGTGAGATCTGCCAGCAATGCAGTGGTTAAGCATAATCCCAAGCATGCTAAGGTCAACATGATGAATGCAGCTCAAGCATAGGATTCTTCAGAAGTGATCATGGGTAACCTTCCAGTTAACTCCATTCCTGCTAAACTCTTATTTGATACTGAAAGTGCAACTATCCCTAGGTGGTTTTGGTAATTCATAACAACATATAGCTCATTGAGCTAATGCTATTCCAAGATGATTATTTCAGGAAAGCTCAATGATTGGCATGGCATGGATGGTGAAAGTGGAACCCTCAAAATGCTAAGGACAAAGGATTGGCTCAAGCTCAAAAGCTCAAGATTCTTCATTTTATATTTTAGTGATCCAAGATCACATTGAGTCTTTAGGAAAAGCCAATACTATCAAGGAGGGGTGAGGTGTTGCTTAATGAGCCTCTTGCTTCATGTGCTTAGTGATATGCTCCAAAACCCTCAACTACTTTCCCATATCCACATATGACCTAAACCCTAAGCCAAACTCGGTCCTACCGATTCTTTCTATCCGGCGCCACCGAGTTTCACTTGTCATAAGCCACTGCCAAACCCTAGCAATTCGGTTCTACCGATAGGGATCTCGGTCTCACCGAGATGGGATTGCAAACTCTCTGTTTCCCTTTCGTAACTTTTCGGTCTCACCGAAAGAGCGAATCGGTCCCACCGAGATTGCAATGTAAATTCAGTGTTTCCTTTTTGTAACTTTTCGGTCTCACCGAAAGAGCAAATCGGTCCCACCGAGTTTGCCTGACCAACTCTCTGGTTAGCTAATTACCAAAATCGGTCTCACCGAGTTTGTGTAATCGGTCTCACCGAGATTACGTTATGCCCAAACCCTAACCATATCGGTCCTACCGAGTTGCATGTCAGTCCCACCGAAAATCTCTAACGGTCACTAGGTTTACCTTTTCGGTCCGACCGAGTTTGTTGATTCGGTCCCACCGAGATTGGAAAACTGTGTGTAACGGTTGGATTTTGTGTGGAGGCTATATATACCCCTCCACCTCCTCTTCGTTCGAGGAGAGA
This sequence comes from Triticum aestivum, assembly GCF_018294505.1. Taxonomy (NCBI): domain Eukaryota; kingdom Viridiplantae; phylum Streptophyta; class Magnoliopsida; order Poales; family Poaceae; genus Triticum; species Triticum aestivum. Next base: position 4,326 of record NW_025225108.1, on the reverse strand, counting down.
GACATCAGAACACATACACAATTCCAACTCATATGTTTTGAGAGAGAACCACCTACTCATGTGTTGAGACCAAGATATTCCATTCCTACCATATGAATCTTGATCTCTAGCCTTCCCCAAGTTGCTTTCCACTCAAATCTTCTTTCCACGAAATCCAAATCCTATGAGAGAGAGTTGAGTGTTGGGGAGACTATCATTTGAAGCACAAGAGCAAGGAGTTCATTACCTACACACCATTTGTTACTTCTTGGAGAGTGGTGTCTCCTAGATTGGCAAGGTGTTACTTGGGAGCCTCCGACAAGATTGTGGAGTTGAACCAAGGAGTTTGTAAGGGCAAGGAGATCGCCTACTTCGTGAAGATCTACCGCTAGTGAGGCAAGTCCTTTGTGGGCGATGGCCATGGTGGGATAGACAAGGTTGCTTCTTCGTGGACCCTTTATGGGTGGTTGCTTCTTCGTGGACCTTTCGTGGGTGGAGCCCTCCGTGGACTCGCGCAACCGTTACCCTTTGTGGGTGGAGCCCTCCGTGGACTCGCGCAACCGTTACCCTTTGTGGGTGGAGCCCTCCGTGGACTCGCGCAACCGTTACCCTTCGTGGGTTGAAGTCTCCATCAACGTGGATGTAGGATAGCACCACCTATCTGAACCACGGGAAAAACATCCGTGTCTCCAATTGCGTTTGAATTCTCCAAACCCTTCCCTTTACATTCTTGCAAGTTGCATGCTTTACTTTCCGCTGCCAATATACTCTTTGCATGCTTGCTTGAATTGTGTGATGATTACTTGACTTGTCCTACAATAGCTAAAATCTGCCAAGAACTAAAATTGGGAAAAGGTTAAGTTTTTATTTGGTCAAGTAGTCTAATCACCCCCCCTCTAGACATACTTTCGATCCTACAAGTGGTATCAGAGCTTTGGTCTCCATTTGCTTTGATCTCCATAGCTTTTGGTGGTCATAGCCTTGGTTTCACAACCTAGGAGAGTATGGCGTCTAGCGAGGGAAATTATGACCGTAGAGGTCCTTACATTGATGGTACTAATTTTGCTAGTTGGAAGCATAAAATGAAAATGCATATTCTTGGACATAACCCCGCCGTTTGGGCTATTGTGTGTGTTGGTTTGCAAGGTGACTTCTTTGATGGGAAAGAACCAAACCGTGAATCTACCGCAGATGAGTTGAAGATGTTGCAATACAATGCTCAAGCTTGTGATATTCTCTTCAACGGATTATGCCTCGAAGAATTCAACAAAATTAGCCGTCTTGAGAATGCAAAGGAAATTTGGGACACTTTGATTGATATGCACGAAGGTACCGACTCCGTCAGGGAATCCAAGTTGGATGTGCTTCAAAGTCAACTTGACAAGTTCAAAATGAAGGATGGTGAAGGTGTCGCTGAAATGTACTCTAGGCTTGCTCTCATCACAAATGAGATTGCCGGCTTAGGAAGTGAAGAGATGACCGATAGATTCATCATCAAGAAGATTCTAAGAGCCTTGGATGGAAAATATGATACCGTGTGCACATTGATCCAAATGATGCCCAATTACAAAGATCTCAAGCCAGCGGAGGTGATTGGAAGAATTGTTGCTCATGAGATGTCACTTAAGGATAAAGAGGAACTTCACAACAAATCAAGTGGTGCGTACAAAGCCTCATGTGAAGCCCCTACATCATCAAGTGAGAAAAAAAAGTTGACTGAAGAATTGAGCTTAATGGTGAAGAACTTCAACAAGTTCTACAAGAGTAGAAGCAAAGATAGAAGCTTCAAGTCAAGGTCCTACAATGACAAAAGATCTTCTAGTCGAGAGCGAAACTGCTACAGTTGTGGAAGACCCGGACACTATTCCAATGAGTGTACGGCTCCCTACAAGAGAAGAGAAGATTCTCCAAAATGAAGAAGCAAAGAATCACCACCAAGAGAGAGAAGGAGTAGAGATGATCGTTATGAACGAAGATACTCACGGAGAAGCAAGGATTCGGAAAGGAAGGAAAAATCATCAAGGAGCTACACAAAACGAAGACATCAAGCTCATGTTGGTGAATGGGTATCCGGCTCCGACTCCGACAGCCACTCCGAGAGAAGTTATCACTCCGACTCCGAAGATACTCAAGATGAAGGTGTTGCCGGTCTAGCACTTGTGTCAACCAACTCCTACGACATATTTGACTCACCAAATGAAGGAATTGGAAGATGCTTCATGGCCAAAGGTCCTAAGGTAACACACCCCGAGTATGTTGATTTCAATAGTGATGAAGATGACTTGTTAGGTGATGATTTGCTTGTTGACAACTCTAGTGATGAATACTATGATGAAAAGTCAATTAATCATGCTAATCAAGATAAAACGAATGACAATGATAAGGAGAAGATTGAGGCTCTAACTAAAGAACTAAACACTCTTAAGTTAGCTCATGAAACTATCTTCGAAGATCATCGAGAACTTTTAAGAGCTCATGAGAAATTACGCTTTGAAAAGCTCAATCTTGAGCAAGAGCATGAGTTCTTAAAAGCAATCAATGATGATCTCCGCAAGAAAAGTTCTTCTTACATTGCCAAACGTTTACTCTTATCCACTTACATGCCTCAAGTCAAGTCTAGTAACAAGAATAAGAAAGATTCTTCCTCTAGTAGTAACAATGATCATGCTAAATCCAATATTGTTGCTTCTAGTAGTTCTCTTGATTCCACTAATGATTCTCTTAGCCAAGTTACACTTGAGCAAGAAAATAGCTTATTGAAGGGAATTATAGAGAAAGGAGTGTACAAAAGCCTTGCCGGGAGTAAGCAATTCGAGGAAATTGTGCGCAAGCAAGGAATGCACCAGAAGAATCAAGGTGTTGGTTTTGAACGAAAGTTCAATGCCAATGGAGTCGAGTGGGAAGAAGATCAATACCCCAAGACAAAGTTTGTTCCTCAACAAGAGAAGTATGATACTTCCTTCAAGGGGACACAAGCTCAAGATGATCTTCCACCACAAGACTACAAGCAAAAAGGCAAGGACAAGCTTCAAGAGGAAATTGATGAATTTGAAGAAGCTCCTAAGACCTTAGTCAAGTGGATTCCCAAGACTACTTCAAGTTCCATTACAACTCCAAGGATTCCCATCAATATGGTGTGGATCCAAAAGAAGAAGAACTAGAGAGTTCTTGAGGGTGACTCCGCCAACATACTTCACTCTTATCATTTTGGCAAGAACAAGTGCAATCAACTTCCACATCTTGCACTAGTTCAAGGAGTCACAAACCCTCTTGTTGGTAAGACAAGGGACAAGGTAACCTAAAAGTTTTCATGGACATCATCTTGTGTGTGCATCACTCTATGTCTATGGATATCCTTGTTTGTTCCTTATGGGACTAACCCATGTAGGTATTGAAAGTGCAATTCACTCAAATGGATAGCTCCAAGTGATCTACATCAACATTGAGCATCCACATCTTCAACATCTACATGAAGTCATCATCGACAAAACCCGAGGTTAGTTCATCCCTCTAAGGGGGGATATCACATCTAGGGGGAGCTTTACTCTAAGACTTGAGCTAAAGCAACTCTAAAGATGTGAACTGATAGAGGCAAAGGTGTCCCGTCTTTCGATGAGATGATGGATATCGCTTTGGTGGAAGTCGACTTTCACGATCCGACTACGAACGTGCGAGGACGTCGCGCCTTAGCAATCGCTAAACCAACTCCGAGAGGTTATTGACCACGCCGGAGCACGATCAACCTGACCACGAGGGTCTGTTTCCTGCGAGCAAACGAAGAACAAGCAAGAAACTGAGATTGCAATCTGGATATTGTGAATATAAGATGAAAGCTTTATTGATCAAGGTGGGGTTCTGTGACGCCTTTGTCTGGTCGTTGAACACAAACGAAGTACGCGAAGTTGCAGCTATGGCGAACATTTAATCTAAACAAAACCCAAAGTCTAAACGATGCCCTAAGGGCTGTATATATGGAGGAAGAGGGGGGGAATTTCGTGGCCCTTGGTGGAGGGGTCCGAAATCAACCCTATCTCTTGTTTCCCCACACATACGGACTCTAAAAATAGCCTATACTTATGTATTTCGAAATTACATGGGCCTGGCCCAATAATAAGGTGACGCAGCACCTAAAATAGCCTCGGGACGAAATTTATGAAGTGGCATCTTGTATATTTCGTCCAAGGCTTCATGCACCCATTATGGTGGCTTCAAAGTCCTGAAATCATCACTTGTAACTCCGTTCTTGTTCCCCTTGCGCATGCCATCATCTCCATGCTTGTTCTTGCTCCAATGTTCATCCTTCTCCAAGCTAGGCCCTTCATTTGTAAGCAAAACAAATGTATCCAA
>NW_025225107.1:0-1167 GCF_018294505.1 Triticum aestivum | reverse complement strand
AAGACATTGTCCGTTTTTTTCATGAAGTGCATGCAGTTTTTGTCGTAACCCTCTCAACTTTCTTGCACATGCTATGTGGATGAAATGTTGATACCATGCCAACTTTCAACCTTTTCAGAGTTCATTTGAAATGATTTTCAATTCTTGGTCTTATAGCTCAAAATAATTAGTAAATGCATGAAAAATAACAAATGAAGTCAGAAAGGCTTGAAAAATGTTGATGTGGCCTTGAATGGTGCGTTTTGAACACACAAAAAGTCAGGAGTTCAAATAAGTTTAAAAAAATGAAATCCCTTTGTAACAGACGAGTTTCCGAATGAAATCCTGATACTTTGAAAGAGATTGTCCGTTTTGTACACGAAGTGCATCCAGTTTTTGTCGTAACCCTCTCAACTTTCTTGCACATGCTATGTGGATGAAATGATGATACCATGCCAACTTTCAACCTTTTCAGAGTTCATTTGAAATGCTTTTCAATTTTAGGGTCTTATAGCTCAAAATAATTAGTAAATGCATGAAAAATAACAAATGAAGTCAGAAAGGATTGAAAAATGATGATGTGGCTTTGAATGGTGCATTTTGAACACACAAAAAGTCAGGAGTTCAAATAAGTTTTAAAAAATGAAATCCCTTTGTAAGAGACGAGTTTCCGTATGAAATCCTGATACTTTGAAAGAGATTGTCCGTTTTGTACACGAAGTGCATCCCGTTTTTGCCGTAACCCTGTCCACTTTCTTGCACATTCTATGTGGATGAAATGATGATACCATGCCAACTTTAAACTTTTTCAGAGTTCCTTTGAAATGCTTTTCAATTTTAGGGTCTTATAGCTCAAAATAATTAATAAATGCATGAAAAATAACAAATGAAGTCAGAAAGGATTGAAAACTGATGATGTGGCTTTGAATGGTGCATTTTGAACACACAAAAAGTGAGGAGTTCAAATAAGTTTTAAAAAATGAAATCCCTTTGTAACAGACGAGTTTCCGTATGAAATCCTGATACTTTGAAACAGATTGTCCGTTTTATACACGAAGTGCATCCAGTTTTTGCCGTAACCCTCTCAACTTTCTTGCACATGCTATGTGGATGAAATGATGATACCATGCCAACTTTCATCCTTTTCAGAGTTCATTTGAAATGCTTTTCAATTTTAGGGTCTTATAT
>NW_025225106.1:315135-316264 GCF_018294505.1 Triticum aestivum | reverse complement strand
AATTTTACACTAGAGTTGAACTAGCTCTATAGACTAGTACAAATATTTTTACACTAGAGTTGAACTAGCTCTATCAGCTTGTTGAAATAATTTTACACTAGAGTTGAACTAGCTCTATAGCCTAGTACAAATAATTTTACACTAGAGTTGAACTAGCTCTATAGCCTAGTACAAATAATTTTACACTAGAGTTGAACTAGCTCTATTGCCTAGTACAAATAATTTTATACTAGATTTGAACTAGCTCTATAAGCTAGTTCAAATAATTTTACAATAGAGTTGAACTAGCTCTATAGCCTAGTACAAATAATTTTACACTAGAGTTGAACTAGCTCTATAGCCTAGTACAAATAATTGCACACTAGAGTTGAACTAGCTCTATAAGCTTGTACAAATAATTTTGCACTAGACTTGAACTAGCTCTATAAGCTAGTTCAACTAAATTTACATTGGAGTTGAACTCGCTCTAAAGCCTAGTACAAATAATTTTGCACTAGAGTTGAACTAGCTCTATAAGCTTGTACGAATAATTTTACACAAGTGTTGAAATAGCTCTATAGCCTAGTACAAATTTTTTGCAATAGAGTTGAACTAGCTCTAAAAGCTAGTTCAAATAATTTTATAGTAGAGTTGAACTAGCTCTATAGCCCAGTACAAATAATTTTACACTATAGTTAAACTAGCTCTATAGCCTAGTACAAATAATTTTACACTAGAGTTTAACTAGCTCTATAAGCTAGTTCAAATAATTTTACACTAGAGTGGAACTAGCTCTATAGCTTAGTACAAATATTTTTACACTAGAGTTGAACTAGCTCTATAAGCTTGTATTAATAATTTCACACTAGAGTTGAACTCGCTCTATAAGCTAGTTCAAATAATTTTACACTAGAGTTGAACTAGCTCTATAGCCTAGTACAAATATTTTTACACTAGAGTTTAACTAGCTCTATAGACTAGTACAAATAATTTTACACTAGAGTTGAACTAGCTCTATAGACTAGTACAAATATTTTTACACTAGAGTTGAACTAGCTCTATCAGCTTGTTGAAATAATTTTACACTAGAGTTGAACTAGCTCTATAGCCTAGTACAAATAATTTTACACTAGAGTTGAACTAGCTCTAT
>NW_025225106.1:312208-312687 GCF_018294505.1 Triticum aestivum | reverse complement strand
AGCTTGTACAAATAATTTTGCACTAGACTTGAACTAGCTCTATAAGCTAGTTCAACTAAATTTACATTGGAGTTGAACTCGCTCTAAAGCCTAGTACAAATAATTTTGCACTAGAGTTGAACTAGCTCTATAAGCTTGTACGAATAATTTTACACAAGTGTTGAAATAGCTCTATAGCCTAGTACAAATTTTTTGCAATAGAGTTGAACTAGCTCTAAAAGCTAGTTCAAATAATTTTATAGTAGAATTGAACTAGCTCTATAGCCTAGTACAAATAATTTTACACTATAGTTAAACTAGCTCTATAGCCTAGTACAAATAATTTTACACTAGAGTTTAACTAGCTCTATAAGCTAGTTCAAATAATTTTACACTAGAGTGGAACTAGCTCTATAGCTTAGTACAAATACTTTTACACCAGAGTTGAACTAGCTCTATAAGCTTGTACTAATAATTTCACACTAGAGTTGAACTCGCTC
>NW_025225106.1:302983-307519 GCF_018294505.1 Triticum aestivum | reverse complement strand
GCTCTATAGCCTAGTACAAATATTTTTACACTAGAGTTTAACTAGCTCTATAGACTAGTACAAATAATTTTACACTAGAGTTGAACTAGCTCTATAGACTAGTACAAATATTTTTACACTAGAGTTGAACTAGCTCTATCAGCTTGTTGAAATAATTTTACACTAGAGTTGAACTAGCTCTATATCCTAGTACAAATAATTTTACACTAGACTTGAACTAGCTCTATAGCCTAGTACAAATAATTTTACACTAGAGTTGAACTAGCTCTATTGCCTAGTACAAATAATTTTATACTAGATTTGAACTAGCTCTATAAAGCTAGTTCAAATAATTTTACACTAGAGTTGAACTAGCTCTATATCCTAGTACAAATAATTTTACACTAGAGTTGAACTAGCTCTATAGCCTAGTACAAATAATTGCACACTAGAGTTGAACTAGCTCTATAAGCTTGTACAAATAATTTTGCACTAGAGTTGCACACTAGAGCTAGTTCAACTAAATTTACACTAGAGTTGAACTCCCTCTATAGCCTAGTACAAATAATTTTACACTAGAGTTGAACTAGCTTTATATGCTTGTACGAATAATTTTACACAAGTGTTGAACTAGCTCTATAGCCTAGTACAAATTGTTTGCAATAGAGTTGAACTAGCTCTAAAAGCTAGTTCCAATAATTTTACAATAGAGTTGAACTAGGTCTATAGCCTAGTAGAAATAATTTTACACTAGAGTTAAACTAGCTCTATAGCCTAGTACAAATAATTTTACAATAGAGTTGAACTAGCTCTATAAGCTAGTTCAAATAATTTTACACTAGAGTGGAACTAGCTCTATAGCTTAGTACAAATATTTTTACACCAGAGTTGAACTAGCTCTATAAGCTTGTAAAAATAATTTCACACTAGAGATGAACTCGCTCTACAAGCTAGTTCAAATAATTTTACACTAGAATTGAACTAGCTCTACAGCCTAGTACAAATATTTTGCCACTAGAGTTTAACTAGCTCTATAGACTAGTACAAATAATTTTACACTAGAGTTGAACTAGCTCTATAGACTAGTACAAACATTTTTTACACTAGAGTTGAACTAGCTCTATCAGCTTGTTGAAATAATTTTACACTAGAGTTGAACTAGCTCTATAGCCTAGTACAAATAGTTTTACACTAGAGTTGAACTAGCTCTATAGCCTAGTACAAATAATTTTACACTAGAGTTGAACTAGCTCTATTGCCTAGTAAAAATAATTTTATACTAGATTTGAACTAGCTCTATAAGCTAGTTCAAATAAATTTACACTAGAGTTGAACTAGCTCTATAGCCTAGTACAAATAATTTTACACTAGAGTTGAACTACCTCTATAGCCTAGTACAAATAATTGCACACTAGAGTTGAACTAGCTCTATAAGCTTGTACAAATAATTTTGCACTAGAGTTGAACTAGCTCTATAAGCTAGTTCAACTAAATTTACATTGGAGTTGAACTCGCTCTAAAGCCTAGTACAAATAATTTTGCACTAGAGTTGAACTAGCTCTATAAGCTTGTACGAATAATTTTACACAAGTGTTGAACTAGCTCTATAGCCTAGTACAAATTTTTTGCAATAGAGTTGAACTAGCTCTAAAAGCTAGTTCAAATAATTTTATAGTAGAGTTGAACTAGCTCTATAGCCTAGTACAAATAATTTTACACTATAGTTAAACTAGCTCTATAGCCTAGTACAAATAATTTTGCACTAGAGTTTAACTAGCTCTATAAGCTAGTTCAAATAATTTTACACTAGAGTGGAACTAGCTCTATAGCTTAGTACAAATATTTTTACACCAGAGTTGAACTAGCTCTATAAGCTTGTATTAATAATTTCACACTAGAGTTGAACTCGCTCTATAAGCTAGTTCAAATAATTTTACACTAGAGTTGAACTAGCTCTATAGCCTAGTACAAATATTTTTACACTAGAGTTTAACTAGCTCTATAGACTAGTACAAATAATTTTACACTAGAGTTGAACTAGCTCTATAGACTAGTACAAATATTTTTACACTAGAGTTGAACTAGCTCTATCAGCTTGTTGAAATAATTTTACACTAGAGTTGAACTAGCTCTATAGCCTAGTACAAATAATTTTACACTAGAGTTGAACTAGCTCTATAGCCTAGTACAAATAATTTTACACTAGAGTTGAACTAGCTCTATTGCCTAGTACAAATAATTTTATACTAGATTTGAACTAGCTCTATAAGCTAGTTCAAATAATTTTACAATAGAGTTGAACTAGCTCTATAGCCTAGTACAAATAATTTTACACTAGAGTTGAACTACCTCTATAGCCTAGTACAAATAATTGCACACTAGAGTTGAACTAGCTCTATAAGCTTGTACAAATAATTTTGGACTAGACTTGAACTAGCTCTATAAGCTAGTTCAACTAAATTTACATTGGAGTTGAACTAGCTCTAAAGCCTAGTACAAATAATTTTGCACTAGAGTTGAACTAGCTCTATAAGCTTGTACGAATAATTTTACACAAGTGTTGAAATAGCTCTATAGCCTAGTACAAATTTTTTGCAATAGAGTTGAACTAGCTCTAAAAGCTAGTTCAAATAATTTTATAGTAGAGTTGAACTAGCTCTATAGCGCAGTACAAATAATTTTACACTATAGTTAAACTAGCTCTATAGCCTAGTACAAATAATTTTACACTAGAGTTTAACTAGCTCTATAAGCTAGTTCAAATAATTTTACACTAGAGTGGAACTAGCTCTATAGCTTAGTACAAATATTTTTACACTAGAGTTGAACTAGCTCTATAAGCTTGTATTAATAATTTCACACTAGAGTTGAACTCGCTCTATAAGCTAGTTCAAATATTTTTACACTAGAGTTGAACTAGCTCTATAAGCTTGTATTAATAATTTCACACTAGAGTTGAACTCGCTCTATAAGCTAGTTCAAATAATTTTACACTAGAGTTGAACTAGCTCTATAGCCTAGTACAAATATTTTTACACTAGAGTTTAACTAGCTCTATAGACTAGTACAAATAATTTTACACTAGAGTTGAACTAGCTCTATAGACTAGTACAAATATTTTTACACTAGAGTTGAACTAGCTCTATCAGCTTGTTGAAATAATTTTACACTAGAGTTGAACTAGCTCTATAGCCTAGTACAAATAATTTTACACTAGAGTTGAACTAGCTCTATAGCCTAGTACAAATAATTTTACACTAGAGTTGAACTAGCTCTATTGCCTAGTACAAATAATTTTATACTAGATTTGAACTAGCTCTATAAGCTAGTTCAAATAATTTTACACTAGAGTTGAACTAGCTCTATATCCTAGTACAAATAATTTTACACTAGAGTTGAACTACCTCTATAGCCTAGTACAAATAATTGCACACTAGAGTTGAACTAGCTCTATAAGCTTGTACAAATAATTTTGCACTAGACTTGAACTAGCTCTATAAGCTAGTTCAACTAAATTTACATTGGAGTTGAACTCGCTCTAAAGCCTAGTACAAATAATTTTGCACTAGAGTTGAACTAGCTCTATAAGCTTGTACGAATAATTCTACACAAGTGTTGAACTAGCTCTATAGCCTAGTACAATTTTTTTGCAATAGAGTTGAACTAGCTCTAAAAGCTAGTTCAAATAATTTTATAGTAGAGTTCAACTAGCTCTATAGCCTAGTACAAATAATTTTACACTATAGCTAAACTAGCTCTATAGCCTAGTACAAATAATTTTACACTAGAGTTGAACTAGCTCTATTGCCTAGTACAAATAATTTTATACTAGATTTGAACTAGCTCTATAAGCTAGTTCAAATAATTTTACACTAGAGTTGAACTAGCTCTATAGCCTAGTACAAATAATTTTACACTAGAGTTGAACTACCTCTATTGCCTAGTACAAATAATTGCACACTAGAGTTGAACTAGCTCTATAAGCTTGTACAAATAATTTTGCACTAGACTTGAACTTGCTCTATAAGCTAGTTCAACTAAATTTACATTGGAGTTGAACTCGCTCTAAAGCCTAGTACAAATAATTTTGCACTAGAGTTGAACTAGCTCTATAAGCTTGTACGAATAATTTTACACAAGTGTTGAACTAGCTCTATAGCCTAGTACAAATTTTTTGCAATAGAGTTGAACTAGCTCTAAAAGCTAGTTCAAATAATTTTATAGTAGAGTTCAACTAGCTCTATAGCCTAGTACAAATAATTTTACACTATAGTTAAACTAGCTCTATAGCCTAGTACAAATAATTTTACACTAGAGTTTAACTAGCTCTATAGCTAGCTCAAATAATTTTACACTAGAGTGGAACTAGCTCTATAGCGTAGTACAAATATTTTTACACTAGAGTTGAACTAGCTCTATAAGCTTGTATTAATAATTTCACACTAGAGTTGAACTCGCTCTATAAGCTAGTTCAAATAATTTTACACTAGAGTTGAACTAGCTCTATAGCCTAGTACAAATATTTTTACACTAGAGTTTAACTAGCTCTATAGACTA
>NW_025225106.1:301746-302866 GCF_018294505.1 Triticum aestivum | reverse complement strand
CTAGAGTTGAACTAGCTCTATAGACTAGTACAAATATTTTTACACTAGAGTTGAACTAGCTCTATCAGCTTGTTGAAATAATTTTACACTAGAGTTGAACTAGCTCTATAGCCTAGTACAAATAATTTTACACTAGAGTTGAACTAGCTCTATAGCCTAGTACAAATAATTTTACACTAGAGTTGAACTAGTTCTATTGCCTAGTACAAATAATTTTATACTAGATTTGAACTAGCTCTATAAGCTAGTTCAAATAATTTTACACTAGAGTTGAACTAGCTCTATAGCCTAGTACAAATAATTTTACAATAGAGTTGAACTACCTCTATAGCCTAGTACAAATAATAGCACACTAGAGTTGAACTAGCTCTATATGCTTGTACAAATAATTTTGCAATAGACTTGAACTAGCTCTATAAGCTAGTTCAACTAAATTTACACTGGAGTTGAACTCGCTCTATAGCCTAGTACAAATAATTTTACACTAGAGTTGAACTAGCTCTATAAGCTTGTACGAATAATTTTACACAAGTGTTGAACTAGCTCTATAGCCTACTACAATTTTTTTGCAATAGAGTTGAACTAGCTCAAAAAGCTAGTTCAAATAATTTTACAGTAGAGTTGAACTAGGTCTATAGCCTAGTACAAATGATTTTACACTAGAGTTAAACTAGCTCTATAGCCTAGTACAAATAATTTTACACTAGAGTTGAACTAGCTCTATAAGCTAGTTCAAATAATTTTACACTAGAGTGGAACTAGCTCTATAGCTTAGTACAAATATTTTTACACTAGAGTTGAACTAGCTCTATAAGCTTGTAAAAATAATTTCACACTAGAGTTGAACTCGCTCTATAAGCTAGTTCAAATAATTTTACACTAGAGTTGAACTAGCTCTATAGCCTAGTACAAATATTTTTACACTAGAGTTTAACTAGCTCTATAGACTAGTACAAATAATTTTACACTAGAGTTGAACTAGCTCTATAGACTAGTATCAATATTTTTACACTAGAGTTGAACTAGCTCTATCAGCTTGTTGAAATAATTTTACACTAGAGTTGAACTAGCTCTATAGCCTAATACAAATAATTTTACACTAGAGTTGAACTAGCTCTAT
>NW_025225106.1:301399-301710 GCF_018294505.1 Triticum aestivum | reverse complement strand
GAACTAGCTCTAAAAGCTAGTTCAAATAATTTTATAGTAGAGTTCAACTAGCTCTATAGCCTAGTACAAATAATTTTACACTATAGTTAAACTAGCTCTATAGCCTAGTACAAATAATTTTACACTAGAGTTTAACTAGCTCTATAGCTAGCTCAAATAATTTTACACTAGAGTGGAACTAGCTCTATAGCTTAGTACAAATATTTTTACACTAGAGTTGAACTAGCTCTATAAGCTTGTATTAATAATTTCACACTAGAGTTGAACTCGCTCTATAAGCTAGTTCAAATAATTTTACACTAGAGTTGAAC
>NW_025225106.1:299900-301063 GCF_018294505.1 Triticum aestivum | reverse complement strand
TGAACTAGCTCTATAGCCTAGTTCAAATAATTTTACACTAGAGTTGAACTAGCTCTATAGCCTAGTACAAATAATTTTACACTAGAGTGGAACTAGCTCTATTGCCTAGTAAAAATAATTTTACACTAGAGTTGAACTAGCTCTATTGCCTAGTACAAATAAATTTATACTAGATTTGAACTTGCTCTATAAGCTAGTTCAAATAATTTTACACTAGAGTTGAACTAGCTCTATGGCCTAGTACAAATAATTTTACACTAGAGTTGAACTAGCTCTATAGCCTAGTACAAATAATTGCACACTAGAGTTGAAGTAGCTCTATAAGCTTGTACAAATAATTTTGCACTAGAGTTGAACTAGCTCTATAAGCTAGTTCAACTAAATTTAGAGTAAAGTTGAACTCGCTCTATAGCCTAGTACAAATATTTTTACACTAGAGTTGAACTAGCTCTATAAGCTTGTACGAATAATTTTACACAAGTTTTGAACTTCTCTATAGCCTAGTACAAATTTTTTGCAATAGAGTTGAACTAGCTCTAAAAGCTAGTTCAAATAATTTTATAGTAGAGTTGAACTAGCTCTATAGCCTAGTACAAATAATTTTACACTAGACTTAAACTAGCTCTATAGCCTAGTACAAATAATTTTACACTAGAGTTGAACTAGCTCTATAAGCTAGTTCAAATAATTTTAAACTAGAGTGGAACTAGCTCTATAGCTTAGTACAAATATTTTTACACTAGAGTTGAACTAACTCTATAAGCTTGTAAAAATAATTTCACAGTAGAGTTGAACTCGCTCTATAAGCTAGTTCAAATAATTTTACACTAGAGTTGAACTAGCTCTATAGCCTAGTACAAATATTTTTACACTAGAGTTTAACTAGCTCTATAGACTAGTACAAATAATTTCACACTAGAGTTGAACTAGCTCTATAGACTAGTACAAATATTTTTACACTAGAGTTGAACTAGCTCTATCAGCTTGTTGAAATAATTTTACACTAGAGTTGAACTAGCTCTATATCGTAGTACAAATAATTTTACACTAGAGTTGAACTAGCTCTATTGCCTAGTACAAATAATTTTATACTAGATTTGAACTAGCTCTATAAGCTAGTTCAAATAATTTTACACTAGAGTTGAACTAGCTCTATAGCCTAG
>NW_025225106.1:297680-299726 GCF_018294505.1 Triticum aestivum | reverse complement strand
TTGAACTAGCTCTATTGCCTAGTACAAATAATTTTACACTAGAGTTGAACTAGCTCTATTGCCTAGTACAAATAATTTTATACTAGATTTCAAATAGCTCTGTAAGCTAGTTCAAATAATTTTACACTAGAGTTGAACTAGCTCTATAGCCTAGTACAAATAATTTTACACTAGAGTTGAACTACCTCTATAGCCTAGTACAAATAATTGCACACTAGAGTTGAACTAGCTCTATAAGCTTGTACAAATAATTTTGCACTAGACTTGAACTAGCTCTATAAGCTAGTTCAACTAAATTTACACTGGAGTTGAACTCGCTCTATAGTCTAGTACAAATAATTTTACACTAGAGTTGAACTAGCTCTATAAGCTTGTACGAATAATTTTACACAAGTGTTGAACTAGCTCTATAGCCTACTACAATTTTTTTGCAATAGAGTTGAACTAGCTCTAAAAGCTAGTTCAAATAATTTTACACTAGAGTTGAACTATCTCTATAGCCTAATACAAATGATTTTACACTAGAGTTAAACTAGCTCTATAGCCTAGTAGAAATAATTTTACACTAGAGTTGAACTAGCTCTATAAGCTAGTTCAAATAATTTTACACTAGAGTGGAACTAGCTCTATAGCTTAGTACAAATATTTTTACACTAGAGTTGAACTAGCTCTATAAGCTTGTAAAAATAATTTCACACTAGAGTTGAACTCGCTCTATAAGCTAGTTCAAATAATTTTACACTAGAGTTGAACTAGCTCTATAGCCTAGTACAAATATTTTTACACTAGAGTTTAACTAGCTTTATAGACTAGTACAAATAATTTTACACTAGAGTTGAACTAGCTCTATAGACTAGTATAAATATTTTTACACTAGAGTCGAACTAGCTCTATCAGCTTGTTGAAATAATTTTACACTAGAGTTGAACTAGCTCTATAGCCCAATACAAATAATTTTACACTAGAGTTGAACTAGCTCTATAGCCTAGTACAAATAATTTTACAATAGAGTTGAACTAGCTCTATTGCCTAGTACAAATAATTTTATACTAGAGTTGAACTAGCTCTATAAGCTAGTTCAAATAATTTTACACTAGAGTTGAACTAGCTCTATAGCCTAGTACAAATAATTTTACACTAGAGTTGAACTAGCTCTATTGCCCAGTACAGATAAATTTATACTAGATTTGAACTAGCTCTATAAGCTAGTTCAAATAATTTTACACTAGAGTTGAACTAGCTCTATAGCCTAGTACGAATAATTTTACACTATAGTTGAACTAGCTCTATAGCCTAGTACAAATAATTGCACACTAGAGTTGAACTAGCTCCATATGCTTGTACAAATAATTTTGCACTAGAGTTGAACTAGCTCTATAAGCTAGTTCAACTAAATTTACGGTAGAGTTGAACTCGCTCTATAGCCTAGTACAAATATTTTTACACTAGAGTTGAACTAGCTCTATAAGCTTGTACGAATAATTTTACACAAGTGTTGAACTTCTCTATAGCCTAGTACAAATTTTTTGCAATAGAGTTGAACTAGCTCTAAAAGCTAGTTCAAATAATTTTACAGTAGAGTTGAACTAGCTCTATAGCCTAGTACAAATAATTTTACACTAGACTTAAACTAGCTCTATAGCCTAGTACAAATAATTTTACACTAGAGTTGAACTAGCTCTATAAGCTAGTTCAAATAATTTTACACTAGAGTGGAACTAGCTCTATAGCTTAGTGCAAATATTTTTACACTAGAGTTGAACTAGCTCTATAAGCTTGTAAAAATAATTTCACACTAGAGTTGAACTCGCTCTATAAGCTAGTTCAAATAATTTTACACTAGAGTGGAACTAGCTCTATAGCTTAGTACAAATATTTTTACACTAGAGTTGAACTAGCTCTATAAGCTTGTAAAAATAATTTCACACTAGAGTTGAACTAGCTCTATAAGCTAGTACAAATATTTTTACACTAGAGTTTAACTAGCTCTATAGACTAGTACAAATAATTTTACACTAGAGTTGAACTAGCTCTATAGACTAGTAC
>NW_025225106.1:296569-297549 GCF_018294505.1 Triticum aestivum | reverse complement strand
CTAGCTCTATAGCCCAATACAAATAATTTTACGCTAGAGTTGAACTAGCTCTATAGCCTAGTACAAATAATTTTACAATAGAGTTGAACTAGCTCTATTGCCTAGTACAAATAATTTTATACTAGAGTTGAACTAGCTCTATAAGCTAGTTCAAATAATTTTACACTTAGAGTTGAACTAGCTCTATAGCCTAGTACAAATAATTTTACACTAGAGTTGAACTAGCTCTATAGCCTAGTACAAATAATTTTACACTAGAGTTGAACTAGCTCTATTGCCCAGTACAAATAAATTTATACTAGATTTGAACTAGCTCTATAAGCTAGTTCAAATAATTTTACACTAGAGTTGAACTAGCTCTATAGCCTAGTACGAATAATTTTACACTATAGTTGAACTAGCTCTATAGCCTAGTACAAATAATTGCACACTAGAGTTGAACTAGCTCCATATGCTTGTACAAATAATTTTGCACTAGAGTTGAACTAGCTCTATAAGCTAGTTCAACTAAATTTACGGTAGAGTTGAACTCGCTCTATAGCCTAGTACAAATAATTTTACACTAGAGTTGAACTAGCTCTATAAGCTTGTACGAATAATTTTACACAAGTGTTGAACTTCTCTATAGCCTAGTACAATTTTTTTGCAATAGAGTTGAACTAGCTCTAAAAGCTAGTTCAAATAATTTTACAGTAGAGTTGAACTAGCTCTATAGCCTAGTACAAATAATTTTACACTAGACTTAAACTAGCTCTATAGCCTAGTACAAATAATTTTACACTAGAGTTGAACTAGCTCTATAAGCTAGTTCAAATAATTTTACACTAGAGTGGAACTAGCTCTATAGCTTAGTACAAATATTTTTACACTAGAGTTGAACTAGCTCTATAAGCTTGTAAAAATAATTTCACACTAGAGTTGAACTAGCTCTATAAGCTAGTACAAATAATTTTACACTAGAGTTGAACTAGCTCTATCAG
>NW_025225106.1:295595-296559 GCF_018294505.1 Triticum aestivum | reverse complement strand
ATAATTTTACACTAGAGTTGAACTAGCTCTATAGCCTAGTACAAATAATTTTACACTAGAGTTGAACTAGCTCTATTGCCCAGTACAGATAAATTTATACTAGATTTGAACTAGCTCTATAAGCTAGTTCAAATAATTTTACACTAGAGTTGAACTAGCTCTATAGCCTAGTACGAATAATTTTACACTATAGTTGAACTAGCTCTATAGCCTAGTACAAATAATTGCACACTAGAGTTGAACTAGCTCCATATGCTTGTACAAATAATTTTGCACTAGAGTTGAACTAGCTCTATAAGCTAGTTCAACTAAATTTACGGTAGAGTTGAACTCGCTCTATAGCCTAGTACAAATATTTTTACACTAGAGTTGAACTAGCTCTATAAGCTTGTACGAATAATTTTACACAAGTGTTGAACTTCTCTATAGCCTAGTACAAATTTTTTGCAATAGAGTTGAACTAGCTCTAAAAGCTAGTTCAAATAATTTTACAGTAGAGTTGAACTAGCTCTATAGCCTAGTACAAATAATTTTACACTAGACTTAAACTAGCTCTATAGCCTAGTACAAATAATTTTACACTAGAGTTGAACTAGCTCTATAAGCTAGTTCAAATAATTTTACACTAGAGTGGAACTAGCTCTATAGCTTAGTGCAAATATTTTTACACTAGAGTTGAACTAGCTCTATAAGCTTGTAAAAATAATTTCACACTAGAGTTGAACTCGCTCTATAAGCTAGTTCAAATAATTTTACACTAGAGTGGAACTAGCTCTATAGCTTAGTACAAATATTTTTACACTAGAGTTGAACTAGCTCTATAAGCTTGTAAAAATAATTTCACACTAGAGTTGAACTAGCTCTATAAGCTAGTACAAATATTTTTACACTAGAGTTTAACTAGCTCTATAGACTAGTACAAATAATTTTACACTAGAGTTGAACTAGCTCTATAGACTAGTAC
>NW_025225106.1:294424-295585 GCF_018294505.1 Triticum aestivum | reverse complement strand
CTACCTGTATAAGCTAGTTCAAATAATTTTACACTAGAGTTGAACTAGCTCTCTAGCCTACTACGAATATATTTACACTAGAGTTTAACTAGCTCTATAGCCTAGTACAAATAATTTTACACTAGAGTTGAACTAGCTCTATAGACTAGTATCAATATTTTTACACTAGAGTTGAACTAGCTCTATCAGCTTGTTGAAATAATTTTACAGTAGAGTTGAACTAGCTCTATAGCCTAGTACAAATAATTTTACACTAGAGTTGAACTAGCTCTATAGCCTAGTACAAATAATTTTACACTAGAGTTGAACTAGCTCTATTGCCTAGTACAAATAATTTTATACTAGATTTGAACTAGCTCTATAAGCTAGTTCAAATAATTTTACACTAGAGTTGAACTAGCTCTATAGCCTAGTACAAATAATTTTACACTAGAGTTGAACTACCTCTATAGCCTAGTACAAATAATTGCACACTAGAGTTGAACTAGCTCTATAAGCTTGTACAAATAATTTTGCACTAGACTTGAACTAGCTCTATAAGCTAGTTCAACTAAATTTACACTGGAGTTGAACTCGCTCTATAGCCTAGTACAAATAATTTTACACTAGAGTTGAACTAGCTCTATAAGCTTGTACGAATATTTTTAGACAAGTGTTGAACTAGCTCTATAGCCTACTACAATTTTTTTGCAATAGAGTTGAACTAGCTCTGAAAGCTAGTTCAAATAATTTTACAGTAGAGTTGAACTAGCTCTATAGCCTAATACAAATGATTTTACACTAGAGTTAAACTAGCTCTATAGCCTAGTACAAATAATTTTAGACTAGAGTTGAACTAGCTCTATAAGCTAGTTCAAATAATTTTACACTAGAGTGGAACTAGCTCTATAGCTTAGTACAAATATTTTTACACTAGAGTTGAACTAGCTCTATAAGCTTGTAAAAATAATTTCACACTAGAGTTGAACTCGCTCTATAAGCTAGTTCAAATAATTTTACACTAGAGTTGAACTAGCTCTATAGCCTAGTACAAATATTTTTACACTAGAGTTTAACTAGCTCTATAGACTAGTACAAATAATTTTACACTAGAGTTGAACTAGCTCTATAGACTAGTATCAATATTTTTACACTAGAGTTGAACTAGCTCTATCAGCCTGT
>NW_025225106.1:293087-293456 GCF_018294505.1 Triticum aestivum | reverse complement strand
GCCTAGTACAAATAATTTTACACTAGAGTTGAACTAGCTCTATTGCCTAGTACAAATAATTTTATACTAGAGTTGAACTAGCTCTATAAGCTAGTTCAAATAATTTTACACTAGAGTTGAACTAGCTCTATAGCCTAGTACAAATAATTTTACACTAGAGTTGAACTAGCTCTATAGCCTAGTACAAATAATTTTACACTAGAGCTGAACTAGCTCTATTGCCTAGTACAAATAAATTTATACTAGATTTGAACTAGCTCTATAAGCTAGTTTAAATAATTTTACACTAGAGTTGAACTAGCTCTATAGCCTAGTACGAATAATTTTACACTATAATTAAACTAGCTCTATAGCCTAGTACAAATAATT
>NW_025225106.1:291104-292350 GCF_018294505.1 Triticum aestivum | reverse complement strand
ATATTTTTACACTAGAGTTGAACTAGCTCTATCAGCTTGTTGAAATAATTTTACACTAGAGTTGAACTAGCTCTATAGCCTAATACAAATAATTTTACACTAGAGTTGAACTAGCTCTATTGCCTAGTACAAATAATTTTACACTAGA
Organism: Triticum aestivum; assembly: GCF_018294505.1. NCBI lineage: Eukaryota > Viridiplantae > Streptophyta > Magnoliopsida > Poales > Poaceae > Triticum > Triticum aestivum. The sequence continues at coordinate 292,202 of NW_025225106.1, read as the reverse complement.
GTTGAACTAGCTCTATTGCCTAGTACAAATAATTTTATACTAGGGTTGAACTAGCTCTATTGCCTAGTACAAATAATTTTACACTAGAGTTGAACTAGCTCTATAGCCTAGTACAAATAATTTTACACTAGAGCTGAACTAGCTCTATTGCCTAGTACAAATAAATTTATACTAGATTTGAACTAGCTCTATAAGCTAGTTTAAATAATTTTACACTAGAGTTGAACTAGCTCTATAGCCTAGTACGAATAATTTTACACTATAATTAAACTAGCTCTATAGCCTAGTACAAATAATTGCACACTAGAGTTGAACTAGCTCTATAAGCTTGTACAAGTAATTTTGCACTAGAGTTGAACTAGCTCTATAAGCTAGTTCAACTAAATTTACGGTAGAGTTGAACTAGCTCTATAAGCTTGTACGAATAATTTAACACAAGTGTTGAACTTCTCTATAGCCTAGTACAAATTTTTTGCAATAGAGTTGAACTAGCTCTAAAAGCTAGTTCAAATAATTTTACAGTAGAGTTGAACTAGCTCTATAGCCTAGTACAAATAATTTTACACTAGACTTAAACTAGCTCTATAGCCTAGTACAAATAATTTTACACTAGAGTTGAACTAGCTCTATAAGCTAGTTCAAATAATTTTACACTAGAGTGGAACTAGCTCTATAGCTTAGTACAAATATTTTTACACTAGAGTTGAACTAGCTCTATGAGCTTGTAAAAATAATTTCACACTAGAGTTGAACTCGCTCTATAAGCTAGTTCAAATAATTTTACACTAGAGTTGAACTAGCTCTATAGCCTAGTACAAATATTTTTACACTAGAGTTTAACTAGCTCTATAGACTAGTACAAATAATTTTACACTAGAGTTGAACTAGCTCTATAGACTAGTATCAATATTTTTACACTAGAGTTGAACTAGCTCTATCAGCTTGTTGAAATAATTTTACACTAGAGTTGAACTAGCTCTATAGCCTAATACAAATAATTTTACACTAGAGTTGAACTAGCTCTATAGCCTAGTACAAATAATTTTACACTAGAGTTGAACTAGCTCTATTGCCTAGTACAAATAATTTTACACTAGA
>NW_025225106.1:289471-291006 GCF_018294505.1 Triticum aestivum | reverse complement strand
ACTAGCTCTATAGACTAGTACAAATAATTTTACACTAGAGTTGAACTAGCTCTATAGACTAGTACAAATATTTTTACAGTAGAGTTGAACTAGCTCTATCAGCTTGTTGAAATAATTTTACACTAGAGTTGAACTTGCTCTATAGCCTAGTACAAATAATTTTACACTAGAGTTGAACTAGCTCCATAGCCTAGTACAAAAAAATTTACACTAGAGTTGAACTAGCTCTATTGCCTAGTACAAATAATTTTATACTAGATTTGAAGTAGCTCTATAAGCTAGTTCAAATAATTTTACACTAGAGTTGAACTAGCTCTATAGCCTAGTACAAATAATTTTACACTAGAGTTGAACTACCTCTATAGCCTAGTACAAATAATTGCACACTAGAGTTCAACTAGCTCTATAAGCTTGTACAAATAATTTTGCACTAGACTTGAACTAGCTCTATAAGCTAGTTCAACTAAATTTACACTGGAGTTGAACTCGCTATATAGCCTAGTACAAATAATTTTACACTAGAGTTGAACTAGCTCTATAAGCTTGTACGAATAATTTTACACAAGTGTTGAACTAGCTCTATAGCCTACTACAATTTTTTTGCAATAGAGTTGAACTAGCTCTAAAAGTTAGTTCAAATAATTTTACAGTAGAGTTGAACTAGCTCTATAGCCTAATACAAATTATTTTACACTAGAGTTAAACTAGCTCTATAGCCTAGTACAAATAATTTTACACTAGAGTTTAACTAGCTCTATAAGCTAGTTCAAATAATTTTACACTAGAGTTGAACTAGCTCTATAGACTAGTACAAATATTTTTACAGTAGAGTTGAACTAGCTCTATCAGCTTGTTGAAATAATTTTACACTAGAGTTGAACTAGCTCTATAGCCTAGTACAAATAATTTTACACTAGAGTTGAACTAGCTCCATAGCCTAGTACAAAAAAATTTACACTAGAGTTGAACTAGCTCTATTGCCTAGTACAAATAATTTTATACTAGATTTGAAGTAGCTCTATAAGCTAGTTCAAATAATTTTACACTAGAGTTGAACTAGCTCTATAGCCTAGTACAAATAATTTTACACTACAGTTGAACTACCTCTATAGCCTAGTACAAATAATTGCACACTAGAGTTCAACTAGCTCTATAAGCTTGTACAAATAATTTTGCACTAGACTTGAACTAGCTCTATAAGCTAGTTCAACTAAATTTACACTGGAGTTGAACTCGCTATATAGCCTAGTACAAATAATTTTACACTAGAGTTGAACTAGCTCTATAAGCTTGTACGAATAATTTTACACAAGTGTTGAACTAGCTCTATAGCCTACTACAATTTTTTTGCAATAGAGTTGAACTAGCTCTAAAAGTTAGTTCAAATAATTTTACAGTAGAGTTGAACTAGCTCTATAGCCTAATACAAATTATTTTACACTAGAGTTAAACTAGCTCTATAGCCTAGTACAAATAATTTTACACTAGAGTTTAACTAGCTCTATAAGCTAGTTCAAATAATTTTACACTAGAGT
>NW_025225106.1:283137-284275 GCF_018294505.1 Triticum aestivum | reverse complement strand
AGTACAAATAATTTTACACTAGAGTTGAACTAGCTCTATAGACTAGTACAAATATTTTTACAGTAGAGTTGAACTAGCTCTATCAGCTTGTTGAAATAATTTTACACTAGAGTTGAACTAGCTCTATAGCATAGTACAAATAATTTTACACTAGAGTTGAACTAGCTCCATAGCCTAGTACAAAAATTTTTACACTAGAGTTGAACTAGCTCTATTGCCTAGTACAACTAATTTTATACTAGATTTGAAGTAGCTCTATAAGCTAGATCAAATAATTTTACACTAGAGTTGAACTAGCTCTATAGCCTAGTACAAATAATTTTACACTAGAGTTGAACTACCTCTATAGCCTAGTACAAATAATTGCACACTAGAGTTCAACTAGCTCTATAAGCTTGTACAAATAATTTTGCACTAGACTTGAACTAGCTCTATAAGCTAGTTCAACTAAATTTACACTGGAGTTGAACTCGCTATATAGCCTAGTACAAATAATTTTACACTAGAGTTGAACTAGCTCTATAAGCTTGTACGAATAATTTTACACAAGTGTTGAACTAGCTCTATAGCCTACTACAATTTTTTTGCAATAGAGTTGAACTAGCTCTAAAAGTTAGTTCAAATAATTTTACAGTAGAGTTGAACTAGCTCTATAGCCTAATACAAATTATTTTACACTAGAGTTAAACTAGCTCTATAGCCTAGTACAAATAATTTTACACTAGAGTTTAACTAGCTCTATAAGCTAGTTCAAATAATTTTACACTAGAGTGGAACTAGCTCTATAGCTTAGTACAAATATTTTTACACTAGAGTTGAACTAGCTCTATAAGCTTGTAAAAATAATTTCACACTAGAGTTGAACTCGCTCTATAAGCTAGTTCAAATAATTTTACACTAGAGTTGAACTAGCTCTATAGCCTAGTACAAATATTTTTACACTAGAGTTTAACTAGCTCTATAGACTAGTACAAATAATTTTACACTAGAGTTGAACTAGCTCTATAGACTAGTATCAATATTTTTACACTAGAGTTGAACTAGCTCTATCAGCTTGTTGAAATAATTTTACACTAGAGTTGAACTAGCTCTATAGCCTAATACAAATAATTTTACACTAGAGTTGAACTAGCTCTAT
>NW_025225106.1:279888-281958 GCF_018294505.1 Triticum aestivum | reverse complement strand
CTTGTTGAAATAATTTTACACTAGAGTTGAACTAGCTCTATAGCCTAGTACAAATAATTTTACACTAGAGTTGAACTAGCTCTATAGCCTAGTACAAAAATTTTTACACTAGAGTTGAACTAGCTCTATTGCCTAGTACAAATAATTTTATACTAGATTTGAACTAGCTCTATAAGCTAGTTCAGATAATCTTACACTAGAGTTGAACTAGCTCTATAGCCTAGTACAAATAATTTTACACTAGAGTTGAACTACCTCTATAGCCTAGTACAAATAATTGCACACTAGAGTTGAACTAGCTCTATAAGCTTGTACAAATAATTTTGCACTAGACTTGAACTAGCTCTATAAGCTAGTTCAACTAAATTTACACTGGAGTTGAACTCGCTATATATCCTAGTACAAATAATTTTACACTAGAGTTGAACTAGCTCTATAAGCTTGTACGAATAATTTTACACAAGTGTTGAACTAGCTCTATAGCCTACTACAATTTTTTTGCAATAGAGTTGAACTAGCTCTAAAAGCTAGTTCAAATAATTTTACAGCAGAGTTGAACTAGCTCTATAGCCTAATACAAATTATTTTACACTAGAGTTAAACTAGCTCTATAGCCTAGTACAAATAATTTTACACTAGAGTTGAACTAGCTCTATAAGCTAGTTCAAATAATTTTACACTAGAGTGGAACTAGCTCTATAGCTTAGTACAAATATTTTTACACTAGAGTTGAACTAGCTCTATAAGCTTGTAAAAATAATTTCACACTAGAGTTGAACTCGCTCTATAAGCTAGTTCAAATAATTTTACACTAGAGTTGAACTAGCTCTATAGCCTAGTACAAATATTTTTACACTAGAGTTTAACTAGCTCTATAGACTAGTACAAATAATTTTACACTAGAGTTGAACTAGCTCTATAGACTAGTATCAATATTTTTACACTAGAGTTGAACTAGCTCTATCAGCTTGTTGAAATAATTTTACACTAGAGTTGAACTAGCTCTATAGCCTAATACAAATAATTTTACACTAGAGTTGAACTAGCTCTATTGCCTAGTACAAATAATTTTACACTAGAGTTGAACTAGCTCTATTGCCTAGTACAAATAATTTTATACTAGAGTTGAACTAGCTCTATAAGCTAGTTCAAATAATTTTACACTAGAGTTGAACTAGCTCTATAGCCTAGTACAAATAATTTTACACTAGAGTTGAACTAGCTCTATAGCCTAGTACAAATAATTTTACACTAGAGCTGAACTAGCTCTATTGCCTAGTACAAATAAATTTATACTAGATTTGAACTAGCTCTATAAGCTAGTTCAAATAATTTTACAGTAGAGTTGAAATAGCTCTATAGCCTAGTACGAATAATTTTACACTATAATTAAACTAGCTCTATAGCCTAGTACAAATAATTGCACACTAGAGTTGAACTAGCTCTATAAGCTTGTACAAATAATTTTGCACTAGAGTTGAACTAGCTCTATAAGCTAGTTCAACTAAATTTACGGTAGAGTTGAACTCGCTCTATAGCCTAGTACAATTATTTTTACACTAGAGTTGAACTAGCTCTATAAGCTTCTACGAATAATTTAACACAAGTGTTGAACTTCTCTATAGCCTAGTACAAATTTTTTGCAATAGAGTTGAACTAGCTCTAAAAGCTAGTTCAAATAATTTTACAGTAGAGTTGAACTAGCTCTATAGCCTAGTACAAATAATTTTACACTAGACTTAAACTAGCTCTATAGCCTAGTACAAATAATTTTACACTAGAGTTGAACTAGCTCTATAAGCTAGTTCAAATAATTTTACACTAGAGTGGAACTAGCTCTATAGCTTAGTACAAATATTTTTACACTAGAGTTGAACTAGCTCTATAAGCTTGTAAAAATAATTTCACACTAGAGTTGAACTCGCTCTATAAGCTAGTTCAAATAATTTTACACTAGAGTTGAACTAGCTCTATAGCCTAGTACAAATATTTTTACACTAGAGTTTAACTAGCTCTATAGACTAGTACAAATAATTTTACACTAGAGTTGAACTAGCTCTATAGACTAGT